>NW_019213541.1:162393-170147 GCF_002532875.2 Varroa jacobsoni | reverse complement strand
TGCGTACTGGCTTTTATTAGACGAAGTGTCCACGCGATAGATCCCATCTATTTCAAATGATTCACCATTGCTTTTTTATATTGAAAAAAAAATATATAAATATATATATATTTTTCAAAAAAAGTTAAAAACATATAAAAGGGGGAACAGTAAAAAAAAAAAAAAAAAAAAAAAAAAGATGGCAACGGTCAGCTAGATAGAAGAGGCCTGAACCTTTTGACCAGCAAAAAATATCAAATTATAACAAAAAAAAAAAAAAAAAAAAAAAGATTTTATGCACTATTCAATTATGCTGCCCTATTATTAAGCTAAAGAAGCAGCCAAAGACGATTCCGTTTTAGCGTGTTGGCCATTGACCGTTTATGTATTTGTCGATCAGTCACATAATCCGTTTTAGTGTAAGGGAGTGAATCGTACATAGGAGCGCACACAAGTAAGTAGAACGACACATTTTTTAAGTAAGTACTGGTTTGCTCCACGTTAGCAGCCCACAATAAAACTCCTGGGTGGTCGTTTAGGAGCCGGCTCTTTATTACTGCCAAAACTCGTAATTGTCATGATTATAATATGGTACTTATATGAGTATTCATTTTCAAGGGTATTTTCACCATATTTCTATTAGGCTATGAACATTTAAATGCCCCTCATGGTTTGCCGCGTCCTGAAAATCGGCTCCGCTTGAAAAGAAGCCATCATTGGCCATCGAATTAACTAACTAAAAGGCCTGCACGGTAGCCAATCAAATTCACCATTGATATTTTACATAAAAGAGAAAGTATTCTCAAATTCACAGTACCGCTAAAAGTGCATGATACTGTTTGATCGCTTGGATGCCGCTCGGTGTGCGAAACTACAATATCGAACCCTATGAAACGTGTATTCCACAGATATTTTTGACGGATTCGACGTTACCAACGGCTGCGTTTGGACTCGACCGTTAGAGAAATCTCCGATTGTCGCCGTCATCGCTAAGCGCATCTGTCTAAGACACTGAGAGACGGTTGACTTAAAAAAAAAAAGCTACGAAAGGTAGAGGTACTTGAACATACGGAAGAGAGAGAGGTACAAATACCCATTCGATTCCTTAGCAAAATAAAAATAACATTATGGCTTTCGATGCGTCATGCCTGTACGTACCTTTTACTGAAAAAAGTGCAGACATGAAAAATTCTGTCTACTATACTATGTTTGCGTTTCAAATAACATTTTGCCTTTTCCTAGTCTTATCTACGTAATATACAAGTATGAATGCTATTTCGTGCTTATAGCCAGAATAGGAACGTAACTATCAACAGTACTGCACGAATATATTGCCAACTTACCAGCATGACTTTGGCTGTATTGAATAATGTTCTGTCGATACGGCAGGACGACAAATGTGCCGAAAAATGATCGGCCATCGCAGTTTATCCTGGTCCCGTTTGAGAGGGAATCTTGTCTGCATGTGCAGTGTTCCTTGAAGTCTGAGAACAACTCGCGACAAAGCATCGCACCCGTACTTTCGGGCCACTGACTGACTGACCCCAGTGGTAAGCTCAACAGAAATAGCGGGAGCATGCTTTCGTGCCAATCTGTAATAAGGAACAATGTATAAGCACATTAATATTTGCATATGAGATCTTCTCCACTGAATCTAAATCCAAGCAGCCGGTAGGATTTTTCCCTTATTGCGTAAGCCTGAGTATTCGTTTTATCACTCTTACACGTTAAAGAGGTTCGCCTAACGAGGACGGCCACCTCGAACACGTGCACTTCTCTTTCGCCTGCGTATTCGAATCGTGTGCACGCAGCTTCAAAAGACATTTGAGACCAATATACTTCATGGTTTCGCTTTTTAAATAGTTCCGTAGTTAATTTTATTTACAATTGTTGTTTTAATGATGTGTTCTGGTAAAATATCATTATGCTTCGTATTTTTTCTAGGCTTTATTAATAGTAGGACCAGATAAGAAGCAGGTTTTACATCTACGTTGATGGAAGTTTAAAGGAAAGTTTCGATGCGACTTCATTCCGAGGCTCCGAGCTACCTTTTTTTTCCATCAATTTCGATTTTCAGTCACCATGTAAAGTAAAACACGTTTTAAACGGGTAGGCTCAATCAAAAGAACGTTTTCAGGAGTCATAATTTGTTTATACATATTGACTTTTGCTGTATTCGCATAGCTTCGAATTGACCTACGAAATTGGGTTGGAACATTCCCCTCCCCGATACCTTGCATACTGCGATCAAAGATGTGGCGACAATTAACAGGTCTTCGTGAAGTAATTTCCAGCGAAGCTCAAGCCATTTGTTGTACGAGCTTCATAGGACATCTGTGCCTTATCGGAATGCTTCATATTCTTTTGAACGGACTAATTAAGTTGCGTTCTATCATGCTAAGCGGGACGCGTAACCATTATGTCAACAGTCCAGGAAGGTGTATCACTTGCATCGAAAACCGTATCACTTGTTCTCTCCAGTGTATATATGTACACTTGAATTAGTGGCATTTTACTGTACTATTATAAGTATTTTGAGCAGCTTCGCCAGGTTTCACTAGCCGGGCGGAAGAGGTTTGTTATCGTAGACATTTTTCAAATACACGAGTGCCACGAAACGGCCTCGTTCGGCCGCTAGTGGGAAGTGAGAGTTGGTCGAAAAGTAGCTAGACTGCAGTGAACACGCTCGCCTTGGGTTATATTTACCAGGCAGTTTTTGCATAAAGCACAATACCTATAGTTCTGTCTAATGGCTGCCAATAGCCCATCCTTTATTTAATCTCTTCTACACAAAATTTCACCCACTCAATGCAAAACAACTGTGAAAATGTTCGCTACTTATTCCGTTCCTATATCGTGCAGTAATTACGTTCATAAAACGGAAATGCTATAATTTTGCTTGGGAACGAAAAAGCGTATGGCATTGGTGGATGGGGTCCTCGTATGCTGTCGGCACTCTGGGCTCATTCCGTACGATAAAATAATAGTGATAATAATAGTACTAATAATGTTATACAATATTACATCTCGCTTAATCGCTAGATAAGCATACATAGATGATAAGCTTTTTTATCATTCCTAACAGAAATTATCTGTTTTTTTTTTTGACAAATCGAAAATTGGCACAATATGATATAATTTATTCAGCGGACGATATTTGTGAAATTTGGAACAGAACAATGATGCGAGAATCGCCTTCTTTTAAGCCGATCGTTTATACATTGCTGAGACAGTGGCATTCGATGCTTGTGTTTAATCTGGTCTTTTAAGGTGTAAATAATTTTTTGTAGAAATAACGAATACGGGCTTCTACAACAACTTTTCACTATGTATGTGTGTGTCTGTGTGTGTGTGTGTGTTGTCGTTGCGACTGCATAAAAAACATTTTGAAACTATAAAACACGTTGATGGTAACTGAGGACAGGGAAAGAGCTAGGATGGAAAAGATGGGCCGAAGCATGACAGTTTATTGTGGTGTATGTTTCAGGTTTATGAAACGCGCCTAATCGTCTGTGTTTATTTATATTTTATTATATTTATTCTATAGAGTCGATATGTTCTCTCTGAATGTTCCCCTGACTGGATGACACGTACCTTTTTACTGGTTTCACCGTTCGAGTATGATAAACGATTTTGAATTTTGGTTATCGAATTATTAATAGCGTCATGTTGAAACACTAAAACAGTGTATGCATTATACAATACTTGTTATATAATTGTAATATTTATCGTAACTGTGACTAGTATAGTAAGATCCATAATAATTTATTAGAAAACTTTCAACTGCCCTGACGGTCGATTACGTGTACGATGGCGCGGCCCAAACCCTCACGGTACCTCAACACGCCATGGCAATGCTTTAGCGCAATAATCGAGAGGTATTAAAGCGTCTACTAGTCTGTTGTTAGACGAGCGCCTTGACTGCAGGGCTTGGCGTATTCGAAGCAACGTTACAGCTTCTACTATTATGCCGTAATGCTACCTGCTCAGAAGTATCTTCTGTAAAAAGGCGTTACCTAAATTGAAGGTGGTATTAGAGGTCTTTTGTTTCAAGATGCCATCTGTTTTAGCCTGCCACAGTTTACCGCTATAATCGGGCAGTGGGATCAATCAAAGTCCCTTGTTCGACGCGTGCCTTATCTGGATACCTCTATCCGTAACCGCAATCGATGATAATGATGACTGTACATTTAGGCGGCTTTGCAAAACGGCCGTTCCCTGGCCCTTGTGCAAGTCTGCGTTTTTCTGATGAGAACACAGTCGTGTTACGAGCGACGAACAGATGCCCGTAGAATAATGGTAGTGTATACCAACATCAATAATAACGTCTTCTTCAGTGTTGTCATTGTGTCACTCTATAGGTCAGAAGCGCGAAATAAATAGGCGATTGAACGAACGGATGAACCTGCGCGAGCAGATGGAGAAACAATGAAGCGAGACGCAGAAGATATCCAGCTGCGTTCGATGGCGAGACTATCATCAGTTGAAATGCCTCGGTCGTGTGTAGTTGTGCGGCACTCTTTTCCAGTTGCTTTTAATTTCAAAGGCCTTCTATCCCTTTTGTATTGGTGGCACATAATATCCGATACGCGTGTATGTGTGTGCGCGACGTCGTGCCTTTCGGGTTACATGTTAACGTCAGTGACTAGCTAATGAACACAACTCGCCAAGTGACAATCCAAGGAACGGTTTGTAGGCTGACCGAAACGGCCGAGGTCAAGAAGAAGCGAACAGCAGGCGGCCGTCCACGCCAGCATGTAACAACAGCAGCAGTAGTTAAGACGGACAACTGGATATAAGAGTTACCGACACAAAGAACAATCCTTCACTTATTCTCCTGGACGTCCTCCCTCCATTTGCAGGATCCTCAACACAAATATAGACGCACATACGCATACATATTCTCCCGGTCTTCTGCATTCTTTTGTTTAACTGTTCCCCACCACGAGGCCCAAACGATACGCCCAGAATAAATAGAAAAATGAATAGTAAGCGAAAAAGTAACGGGGCTTACATAGAGTCACTAGATTACCAGAAGACCAGAGATTTTTCAAGGCAATACAGTGGAAAGGTGAAAAATGGGAGACGTCTACCCTACATGTCTTCTTCGTGGTACCACGATGGCGACGGCGTGGAGTCTTGAGAACTGTATCTATCGTCATCGTCACCTGCTCTTCTACTAAAACCTGAAACAGTTAAACACTGGTAAGCTTTTCATTCGATGGTATCAGTACCGTGATACTACGGTAAGGCAGGCCTAAAGCATCGAAGTGAGAAATCATAGCCATGCATGCATATCCGTCACCCAGGTATCATTTCGAGTAAGTGCGATAAGCATTCAAATGATAAAACGGTAAACATAAAATGATAAAATACATCTTTCAACACAGTCATAATGCTTGAGTTCAGGTGAATCTCACGAGAGATGCACCATATACGTTCATGATGTGAGGCAACGTGGAGGTAAAAGCCGATCATAAAGACGTTATCACTGAAATCGATCACGAGCTGGATATTCACTGCATTCGTTAAAATTCACCTTGAATTCGTTTTGCTGGGTAGGCAATGGGTACATACCAGTACGACGGGAATCACGCTTCCGGCACCCTCTATGTACCCCCAATGACGACCTAAGCGGCCGTGGCTGATTGCAGGCGTTTATTTTGCGTTTCCAGTTGAGCCAGCGTTGCTCACGATAGTAAGAGCACGCCCGACGAATATCTTCGTTCGGACTGAACACCGGACAAACGATCGCGGACGTGAGAGCAAATAAGTAGATGTATTCGAATGAAAAGGTTTCGCCACCTGTAGAAGCGGTAGGGACTTTTCGCATAACAGATAAACCAGCTTCACTTTCTGCAGTGAACCCCGTTCGGCGATTAAAATCGACAACCGTTTCAACGGGCCCGGAACTTCGTCTATGCAGTACACTACGATACAAAGCCTGAAGCCGGCACCACACTTACGTATAATATGATATCTGCAATGCACAATCATCAGTGTATCATTCAGCTACAAGCTAAGAGTTGTGATTTACTAGAACTATGGATGTCTTCTATGTAATGACGGATCAGTCGAAACGTTGACGTATTTTTCCGTCTGCATGATTAGGAACAATGCTGGCGTACATACTTATGGCTTCAGTAACGTGTCTGCTATCAAATTGTTATATGAAACTGGCTGTCTCTCGATGCCGATTCGCTCCTTCTTTTGGAAACTTATTTCGAAAGAAAACTACTATATTGATCTGCGTAAAATGTGGCGATGACAGTTTCAGTCTTTGACGCAGTCACCGTTACCACATTTGTACCAATAGGCAATGCAATGTTAGAAAGATTCAAACTTGTACAGTTATAGAATTAGAAACAGAAAGCCACGAGTGAAGCTTTTAGCAAATATTTAAGGAACACTTCTAGCGGACCCTTTGCGTTACACATTAAGCTTGGAAAGCTGCAATAGATGCCGAAATTCAGATGCTGAAATACTAACGTAATTTTAATATATAATCGATTTGATTTTCGTAGTGTCGGCCCACAGCTACTTGCTGGAAATCAGGTGTCTAAATGAACGTTTGTCTTTTTAATCCTACGCATACCGTCAGTCCGATGTGTTAAAATTGGCCATTATTTAAATATATTTAGTTTTAGCTACAACTATAATTTACCGTGATTTTTCACACTGACCTGTTGGGTTATGACCAGGGTGCTTAGTTTCTCTACTCTGTGCAAATAACTTTTAAACAAATAAAAACAAAGTCAAGAGTAACATGTGAAAACGAAGACAAAATGTTCAATAACGATCCTCTAACAGAGAAAATAAGTTACGAGACCATCTTGTGGGGTGGCAATGAGGTCACCGCTGGTGACTCTAGGCGGCGTCAGGCTAAACGAGGCGCAATAGCAGTAGCGAATGCACAATTTGAGGTAACGCTAGCAGAAAATGGTTTAGAAAGATACAGACGCCAGCTTTATCCTGTCGACCGTGGGTACTACAGCAAAGAGTAGACCTTGCACCACGTGACCCGTGTTTGCCTTTTGATTGGATAATGAGCGCGACGAGCAAATACACCGAGCGGGTCATCAGGGGGAACCGAACGCGTAATGGCAATAGCAACAACGCGACTGCAGAAACTCAGCCGATCTAGACATGCCATAGCTCCTGTCCGTTTTCATACGAAGCCTTCAAATACCTCAGCGTGAACCGGCAGCTATTTGAAGCATATTATGACGTCGATGCATGCTTGCAGTGGGTTGAAGATCCCAAACAAACGGACGGACGCGGATCCCACTTACTATATCCGCAGTCATCAGCGTAGCGACAGGAATTAGTGAGATTTGTCGTCAGTCGCTTGCGCTGACAATGACATGCCCTATCTGGTTCCGTGGCATTACTATGGCTACTAGCGCCACATGCCTTACATTCATGCAACGTTGGATCATCGAAGAAAAACAATGGGCTCTTCTGTTTTTGCTATCGCAAAAGACGGACGAAAAAGCGTCATCAGTAACATTTACGTGGTGCCGGCTGTACAATTCATTCAACTGCCGCTGTTGCTGTCCTCATAATTGGCGCATCTTTTGAATATTCGCGCGCATACAGTGTTCAGTGGCCGTAGACGAACTATACTCGGTACTTAATTTTATTTAATTTTAATGATGACCGTAGTCAGAGACCGCTTTAAAATAAACATCTAACTTTTTTCCTCACATACATTGTGCAGTACGTGTCGTTGATGGGACTTACTTAAAAAACGGCTGCTAGTCTCTTTAAATAAA
>NW_019213541.1:149570-162293 GCF_002532875.2 Varroa jacobsoni | reverse complement strand
GTTGGAATGTTTTTTGGCTTATCGGTAGGACTGTTAGTAGTTTTATTGGTTAGCTAATTTTTTTTCTTTGCTCGTTGCTTTTGCACATTGCTTTATCTTTCGTCGATGCTTCGGCATCCATGCGAGAGAAACGTGACAAAGTGGGTCATCTGTCCCTCGATTGCTGTTACAGCTGCAGTGGACTTCGCCAACACGAATAGCCAGGTAACGCCGCTACGCAAAATAACAGAGGTAGCGAAACATGCGGCGACTTCGTTCATCGGTCCAATCAAGTCGATGAATGCGCGCTTTCTGCTACTGATGCCGCTCGTCAGGCACAGCTTGGCCGTATGGCCAGCCGACGCACACGGCAGCCACTACAGAAAGCAAAGGCGATCAAGCCAGCAAAAGGACCCGAGTCGGAATACTTCGAGGGACGCATAGTACTATTCAAACATCTGATTGTCGTAGATGGCCAACAAGAGAAGCTGGTTTTTAGGCCAGACAGTTTCAACATCTCGTTCCATTACTGAAGCCGTTATAAGCCATCGACCGGCCAAAGGGTCGGGAAACAAGAATATTTTCGTGACGTTTATCATTAGACTATTAGCGATCTAATGACCGAGAAGCACTAGACAATATACATACATGTACGCAAGGTACGGAGCTTAGCTTCTAGACTGATATGTTCTGTACCCTTGGGAGACCTGTTGAACATCGAGTAAATGAAGTTAAGGTTTCTCAATTTTCATTTAGTTTCCTTACTATCGACATATTTATTGGTAATACCTATTAGGAACCCATTGATTAACACCCGCTTCTCTTAAACGAGTTATGAACCTCCACCCCACGGCCACAACAAAAGGTGGCAGCGAATACGCCAATCGCTGTTGATGAGTCCAGAAAAAAGTTCGGACTGCCCAAAACCCGCGATTTGTAAAGATTTATCGAGCCCTATGAACCTAACGCAGCAATCAATCTGTTTATACTGACTTTTTAGCTCTGATAAACTTCACCCAGTTAATCTGGAGTGAAAATACAACGAATGTGCCGTGTTATCGGGAATCTCAAGAAAATAAGTTTATATCATTTAAATTGACTGAACATTTTTTAGTTTTATGTAAAATTAGTCTATTTATATAAGTGGACATTTAGACTAATAAGGTTGTAAGACTGGCACATAAAAGAAGGAACACCCCGAGCCAAACGCTGTAGGTCTCGCAAAAAAAGTTCACGCAAAAATCATTAAACTACCATGTAATGTACCGTTATCGAAACATTTCACTCAAACTTATGCTAACCCTATTTGCCGTCTGAAGTTCGTCTAAGGTTCTGTCCAGCTCACGACATTTCAGGACAATTTTAGTTTTAAACCGACGACAAATATATTGCTCCCCGTTCTGCATTCTGGAAGATCTGTATTCCTATTCCGGTAACCTTTTTGACAGTTGCCCTAAGAGCCAATTGCTAAACCTGTACTGGCTTTTTTAATAATACAATAAAAAATAAAACCCACTCGGCAGATGCAGACGCCCATTCTATAATAATACGCTGTTACTATATCGTTGCTATTAGTGAGGCTGTCGATGATCCAATAGTCTCAGCAATATTGGCTGCTTGAAAAATGAGTAATACTACTTTAGAGATTGATGTACTTGTGTGTTGCATATAACTGTGCATGTTAATTATCGAAGGGCTCACAGATATGTGTAGATTGAATATGTCAAGTTTCTTTATCCTTCGGACTTCGTGTTAACAAGTTCGTAGGCCTACGTCTATTGTGAGAAGGCTGCCGATCGTGCTGTCGGCTTGACCTTGCCAGTAACCACCGCTATGGCGACGCCTAAAAATGAGCAACGTTTTTCGGAACGTTTCAGCGATGCTAAGAAAGTTATCTAGTTAAATTTGCCTACGTCTCTCTCATTGCTTACGAACACACTTTTAACGAGAGCCCGCATTTCAGATATTCTTGTGTGTTCATCAATGAGCTTTGTTCATAGAGACACACCACTCTATTGAGTATGTACAGTTATCATATACTTAATATTTAGGTTCAACATTATGAGTTTCACAGATTTGAAGCTTAACCATTTTGTAAAATTGACCGATGACGAAAAAAAAAGCCATTGAGCGTCGTGAGAGCTATTCAAAACGGCAAACAAACATTTTCGCTTTCGACGACGACGACGACCGTAACCGTTACCATCAAATGCATATATTCAGGTCTCTCCGAAGGATATTGCTTGTGTTTACCTTCGTCAGAAACTCACTCCTCCTAACTAAGGTTTATCTTGCCTAGTGGTTCAGAGGCTGAATAATTCCATGAATTTTCCAAGTTAATATTTTCTGATTTTCGAGTCAATAATCGTATGAACCTAATTCTGCAAACAGATTACATATATTTTTGAATGAAAATGTCCTCAACGTAGCTGCTTGTCAATCGTGTAGCGTTTGGCTCGAATTCCAAAAAATTTGTGTGATTGATCTGAAGATAATTTTCAAATGTGCGATAGCACTGACCCCGTTAATTAGCGTAATAATAATACGCCGTTTCCCGAAAACTGCTGATGCCGGCATATCAGCAATAAAAATGATGCAGTTTACGCTTTATGGCCTTACGGCCAACGCTGACACAGCAACGTGGCAGCTTTACGATTAAGAAACGTAACTCAAGATCTGGACTTGGTCCTTCGACGTTCTCGACGACACTGATAAATCTATTGTAACACACAAAATGGCGGAAAATTTTATCAGTGATACTGATCTATACAAAATACCTTTTTCTTTTTTCTTTTGGAAGAGATTTCGCCTAGTCTAATTTAAACCTCTGTGTTTTGCGGTTCGATTCAGTCAGGTAGATACCACTATCTGAAAGCGATCAGCTCCTTCTGGAGGAATGAAAACTTACCATGCGTATCTTATAAAAGGAAAGCAATTAAATTGTTCAAAGAGGCAATGCTAGAAAACGCATTCTAGACACAATTAGATTGTAGTACATTTTTTTTTCTGATATTTTTCATCCAGCTCTGCAGGGACACAGGTACAAGGAATAATTAATTATTTGCCAATTATAATAGTCGGTGAGGATCACTATTAAGCGCATGCATTGCAGTCTGACATATTTTTTTTAACATCACTTAGGCACCGATAGTCTTCATAGCCTGTAACGGACACTATTAATTTGCGTTTGTGTACGATTGATCGCTGATAATATAACAAAAAGAAAGATAATCCTAATGATAAACCACCCTACAGCATCTAGCGTTATATCATAATGCTATAACCAGAGGTTATTATCATCGCAAGTTTGGATAACCTCAGCATTTTGCATTAAATCAGCACAAATCTTGAGAACTAGCTTTTTCTTTCTATCGTTTTTTTTGTTTTTTTTTTTTGTTTTTTTTTATTTGATCCTCGTTAGCTTGCCGTTGGGGCACTATATCGGAATATGGATAATAGAATCTCTACAAGTTACCGGGGTAGAAATTGCTATGTAGAAGCGTCCGTTTAGATCAGTATTTGGTAACGCGTTTGATGCGCGACACGCATTTGTGAAGCTGACGAAAGTCACTTCAAGCTTAGGTCGACCTACAGGGTGCCAGCCCAATGTATATGGTATAGAAGAATATGCCAGTCCTATTAAATGTGTCTAAATATACTCACATATCATATTTATTCACGCGATCCACCTCTCCTTCAGCGAAATATTCATCCAGCTGAAATAAGCAGAAAGTGGATAATATGAGTCAGTATGAAAGATCCTCTCTCATTTAGATAGACTAATGTATCCCTATTCTAAATAAGCTATTGGTCACAGACAACGTTCATCCCGAAACCAAATTTCGTGTATTTTATGCGGCAGTTCACAGAAGCACAATTAATCCAAACGCAAGCAGATCCACTCGTCCGTTGACCCACTTGGCTCCGGCCAGTGGTTCTAGAAGCGGTGATGGAATAAGGTAGAATATCTCGTAGCTGATCGATAGATCGGCAGTGGGTCTCCACGACTGACGAATTCTACAATTACGTTGTTCTTACGTGCACGAAACACTGTTGAAACGCAGTATGATGAGAATTATTCATAGTGAGATATATTCATGATTAATTGTCGAATTATAGCGCTTCGTGCCAGATACTCACGACACTTCTATGTTTGCTTATAGAAGACTAAATATTTTGCTGGACAAAGATCTTCGACGTTTACGGACCCCTTCTTTCGAAGAGGCCCGTAAACATTGGACGTTTCATTTTAGCTGAGCTAACCATATACGCAACCGGCTTATGACCATAATTACGGTTCCAAGAAGAACCCGATTCTAAGGCATCAGGTGCATCATTGCCCATCTTAAAGACGACCTGAGCATTTGAGAAGCGGATAAATTGCTCATACTTAATAACGCAAAAAAAATACCGGCAAGCGAATTAACAAAATTCTATACGTTTATCTACCGAATTGAACGATGCTCAAACACCTATTAAGTCACCAGTTGGCTTCTTCGGATGGGCCGTATTAAAGGCCATTTCAGTGTCCTGCCTGCTCTATGTATCTTAAACACTGGTTCGAACGAATTGCGTGCATAGAAAACAACGCAGACGGCCTTGACTGAATGAAGAATAGAGTCTCTTGCTTGCGCCATTGTTCATCGTGCGTTAAAAACACAAAGTAACGCGGTTCTTCCTTTAGTTTTTCTATGGCCAAAAGACTTATGGCGTAAAAAATGAAAATATCGTGGGTCATTTATAAATTTGCCGAATACGTAGCTGGCTTCTGTTCAAGATAAACACTAGAACGCCTTTGCTTTTATATGTACGATTTCCTATGTAGGGCATAAATAATACTCAGAGTAGTTAAATAAAGTCCAGTACAGCCCGTGGCAACACCTTGACAACATCATAATCGTAATTGCGGGGCAATGTAGAACGCATATGTAGCCCAGTACGCAGTAGCACCCCCCTCACTTAGTGTAATATTCCCATAGTCCATAAATTTTCGTATTACTGTTATTAATAGCATCAGAAAATAAATGGGGTTCTGTCATAGTTCCCCTTAAGAGCCGCACACAGCTTGAGTAGTCAAATAATGTGCCCCGCCCCAAAAGCAACTAAGCAGTCATTTGTTGATGTATCAAACATTGCGTAGGATACTGTGGCTGCAAGGCGTCTGTTGAAGTGAGGGGCAACCTTGACTTTAGGATTCGCGGTTCCCGCACTTCTGGCACCTCCATAAACAATAGTGAGGCATAACTTCCGCTTCTGCACAATTGAGTTAGACTGTTCCAAATTTAGCAGAATCAGATCTCACCGATATGAGGTTGTGAGGTCGCCAAGTCATAGGATTAGGCCAGCACACATGTTCCTGGTATTGTTCGATATCTATGATGGGCAACCCGCATTTCTGACCTAATGCGTAGGATTATTTTAGTTGCAGCTTCATAAGCCACTGAGGTAACAGGTCGATCATGAACTGTAGGCGCCAAAAAATAAAATACTCTTCACGCCTAGAACTGTTCTTGCTGTTGTTGTTGGTATAAGTACTTCCGCATAATATTCAGATGTCGCTATTCAAGTATTGACTACACTACAGTAGATATATTTTTCAATTGGAAAGCGAAGTTAGGTATGATTTAAATCGGTCGACCTCCACCACAAAACTAAATGTATCTGCGCTTAGCTTCAAACCTAAATAACCTTATTTATCCATAAAAAATAATTTAAAAAGTTCTTCGATACTCTCTCATTGGTCATTGGTTCTCACAGTTGCTAGCCAGACACATTCTGCATACGTAATGGCATGTTGAAATTTGGAAAGTTTTATAAATTGACATTTTTACCATTTTTTTTTTTTGCCTTGATTTACGATCTGTTTTTAATGAAATTTTTATTTCAAATCTAGCTTTTTTTAGTCAGCTCAGGCGCTTTTCAGGTACTTTCAAAATCGAAACCAACTGAACCCTTTTCCACTCAGATCGAACTTAGAGTTTAGATGTGTCTAATTTTATTAAAAACCTGTATAATCTCGTTTGAAAAGTTCCTGATTGTAAAGTGCCCTACTTAAACTGAGGGTCTATTCATAGACTGTTATAAACGGTCATAATAGAATGAGATAAAGGCATTCCTAAATTAGTATTTATCTAAGCTGTAATATTCCTGATTCTGAAAAGATTACAGAGGTAAAATATAGTTATCCGAAATCAGTCTATCTGCTACAATACGATGTTATATATCTATAATGATGCATCTGTTTCGCATTCTAGAGGCACCGTTATGTTATTAAACAAGCAGCTCTTGCTTATCTCGCATGCAACACATACGAAATATCACGTGCATATCGGCCGTGCAGCGCGTATTTAGAGGTGGGGCAAACCATTTCAAATTAAAGCCGTTACTTTGGATAAACAGCGAACATTTTGGATATATGCTTCTGCAAAAGCGCTCCGCTACAAGTAATCAAGCACCATGACTAACGACACCCCGTAAAAACTAATGACTGCATTTATGTTCTTTCTATTCGTCGTCTTTTCATTCTAGCTCGCATCCTGTTACCATAATAGTCATAGCGCTCGTTAATAGGGCATTGATTTTTCTCGTCAAAACACTTTTTAGTGTCTCAATCAAGCCTGCCCCGGTATAATTCCTTTATCATTCCAAAGCATTGAGCACATCTGATAATTGAGCGTAAAAGCTGGTACTTGTCCCTGGCCGTAGTAATGCTTTATGAACATAAACTTTTCCCCTTGTATTTGATCGCCCGCTATCTTGCGGCAATACACAGACGATGACCATAGCAGCGACAGCGGCGCCTGCCCCATAATTGTGCATGGTCATAAACATGCAGCTTGTTTCGTGTCCTGCTTTGTCGTCTGCAGCCATTAACGTTATGTCGATGGTTACGGTGAATGATGCCGATGCCTTGTTGGTACGCGTGCTGTGTGCCTGGCGCCGCGTCGTATCGAATTTTTGTTCTGTTACCCTTTGTTATCTGTTGTCACCATCGTAACAAAGGACAAAGATGTGTATATATGTACATATTTCAACCCTTCAGGACTGACGCGGTCTTGCGTATGTCAACTTAACATCGAAGATGTACCACAATCGTTTGTGATCGTGCGCCAGGGTAGCGTGTCGAAGTATTTCGGCGGCTGAGTTCCCGAGCGGCGATGGTTACGGCGGTAACGCCAAGTCACATGTCCTTCAGGAAAGAGCAAGTAGCAACACTCAGCTGCATATATATATATACACATATATATAAGCAGTCACATTTGTATGTTTCAGTATTAGTTTTGTCGCATGAGAACAGTTAGACGCACAGCTTCGACCATAAAAGGGGATCTCGACGCCCTCCTTTACCTCGTGCTTGTTCGAGGCAAGTTTATCTGCTGCCCTATAAACGAACTCATGTATATAATACAGTCAGAAGCAGCGTAAGCGGGACATTGCAAAGGTGATCAACAGAGAAGCGTAACTTGGGTGGGCAGTGCCTTCGGTGGACATTTGTAGACACATACGCTATTACTGTACATGTGTGGTACGAAATTCTGAGACGACATTCACACCGATCGCACAAAATCTTGGTCAGACTACAGACGATCGTTATGACCAAAAGGAATATAAAAATATCGGCTTTATTAAAGGAAAAGATACCGGCCACACACGTAATTATTTAACTGTCACATTGCACAGATATTTAACTTTTTGTGTTTCCTCTAGTATCGAGCACTGATCAGTCCAGACATGTTGAAAATATGTTTATTGCCAGAGGATATAGACAAATATGGAAAATAATAATTACAAATGCTTTCAGTTCGATGTGGAAATTCCAAAAAATAAATGTTCGATTCGTTCTATTATAATTATCCCAAATGGTCCCAGATTTTGACCACTTCATACACTGGTCCCTTAAATATCAAAAATATTTGACTTTTTATAGACCAAGCCGAGATATTTTCCTGTACAATAAGAGGGGAACAGCTTTTGCGAGTACCTAATAAACGTAACAGAAATTCTATAGCGGAAGACATTGACCCATGTCCTGGCTGTTTGTACCTTCTCAAGGGCGCGAACGCCTCACGTTGATATATCTCATCGGTTCACCGTTGTGCAGATGTTTTCCTTTGGTTAATTTTTGCTAAACATTACTTTTTGTTTTTATATTAATACAGAACTGCAGACAGTAGAACGATGCCAGTCATCTCAACTGATATATATATATATACTCGTATAGAGTGTCTTCTCACCAAAGAATTCTTCATCGGAAAGTCAACTAACAGTGTTTACGAGCAAAATTTTCCTTTTTATTGCAACAAAAGTTAGTTTTACAGTCCGTTGTTACGTATGAAAACTATAACACATCTGGGATAGGAGGAGTCCGCCGTCTGCCAGAAACTGTTGTTTACTTCATCGGTATTCTTCAACCTTTACAGACTATAAAATATCTCTTACCACTAGATCTGCCCTTAAATAAAATCCTTTTCGTTTCTGTCTACGTAGTTTTTAATGCATGCATATAAATACAGATCAACAGGAGGGCGCTTGACACGGTTGATGAAAATGGCAATTTTCATGGTTTCTGCCTCATCAAAGCACAGAAGTTCTGCTATCCGACGAAACCTTTATTGTGACCTCCTTAGAATGCTGTACACCATAACACCTGAAGGTTAACACCACCCATTTACTATAGGCGAATATTCATGCTTTATCGTTACGAATCGGTGGTCATTGCAAATTCATTAATATTTCTCAGTAAACTTCTATTTATTATCTAGCAAAGTGTCATTTATATCATAATTGACTAGGTTACAGAACAGACACCCTGTCGTCCCTGCAAATGTGGTTCCTTTTTTTATTAGGCCTAACCCTAGTTCTAAGACTAGTATAAAACGTGCATAATATGTTGAAGAAATAGACAGAATCAGCGAGGCAACGACTTTTCAGAGAAAGTTTTATTAATGGCCAAAGGTAGTTGCTGTGCTAAAGTAAACATTGTAAAGTCCTGGTGATGGCTAGATATATTGCCTTTGCCCTACTGGTACCATACTGGACCAACAAGGATTGCCTCAAACACGCGTTTCTGGAATAGGGTTCGTGTATTTTAGCCTACTAGCTAGTATCCAAGCCACGATTGACGGATGTACAAGCTTCTACTAACGAAAACAAGAACGATACTGCATTCGTTTATGATATACATATTTACTCTTATATAAACCTATGGGTGTCTAAGCGTAATGCTTTACATCAGCTACGATTGAATGTCTATACATCGACTAGGCGGGTCTATCAGATAAATTTAAATAGGTCTGGGTGATGTGACTGAATCGTCCAAAGATTTTTATCTGGAATTCTCGCATCGCAAACGAAAAGGGCAAATCTTTCGTATTGTTTTCATTCAACTACATATCAGGCCAAAATTTAAAATGTATCTATAACATTCTGTTCCATCGGTTTAAACGGTCCGGTAATAACCACTGTATTGAACTTGCTAATATATCAGAAGCTCACCGAGTGTTCTTAGAATGGGCCCACGCAAAAAGGAAGGGTGACAGAAAATGAAATCGGCTTATCGACAGTAGAAAGTAAACCGGCTAGTGGTTGTACTATTGAGCTGAGCTCAAGTCGAAATGTGCAGGATAACACAGCCGGTAGGATGAGCAAGTTTACTTTGGTAATCATCATTATACACAAGTAACGCCCACCTATAGAGCTGATATTACACGCCATGAGCTATCTTCGTCAAGGAACCACTCAGTAGCAGAGCATCCAATTGCTCAAGGCTTTCAGATCGGCAGCCAATCGGATTGTATGGCGATCATAGCCGATCGTATTTGGCTTGCACCGAAACCGACCAGACCAACAAATTACTGAACACTGCTACTTAAGCCCTATAACGTGTAGCAAATGATCTGATTTTTATTGTCGTTCAGAGTATGTACTCGTCGTCACGACCAGCATAGCACTTCTAGCTAATAGCGGTTCACGCTATGAAGCATTGTCGGCAAGCAAACCATGGGTTAAGTCTCATTTCAAAGTTATAATACCTACAACGCGGGGCAATGCAAGCTGTTTGAACCAGGTAGGGCAGAACTGCAAATTACAAAAGCTCTGACATTTTGATTCCAATGCCATTTGCCCACAAATATTGGACGTATTCACGACAAATCCAGTTCCCTGACGTATAAACAGCACATTTGAAGTGAGTCCATCGACTAGATGTCTACTTAGGGCTTCACATGAGCTCTTCGTGAGAGGAACATTTGCTGAAGGCTAGGAGAATGCAGGGTGTCATAACTATGTTTACCTTGTTCGCCCTTTTAACCCTCGGTGTAAGACAAAGTAAAACAGTGCACCCCGACTGGGAGCCCCACATGGATCAGGTCATGTCATCGTATTCGAAGTTTACAATAGGAGACAAGCACTTGTCTGTAGCAACATACCTCCGTCAACGGTTCCTACCATTCGTCATTGGAAATGCAATAGGTTTATCGAACATCATTACGGTGATTGATATTAACTGTGGTTTTGACGTAAATATTCTTAAAAACATAGACGCTGTGGGCATTATACGCGGCTTCAACTATAACCGCTGTCCCACTGGACGAAGTCTTTTATTGCTTTGTCTTCCAGAGTTAAAGAAGGATCTGAAGCTGACAAGAAGACTGCAGCTGGAGAAGTTTCTCTTTGCAGTCACTGACAAGCTTTTTAACGCCGATTATTATACAACGATTTCTCCTAGTCTGAACTATGAACAGAATGAGATTCGGAGTAACAAGCTCAGTTTTGATATGCCACGCGCCAAAACCCCGATGGACTGCAACATCAAGTATCAAAGTCTGGTTATTGTGGGAAGACGTGAGAGTGTTGATCTATTTCCCAAAGTGTCTTCTCTTTTGTGCCGATTTATCAGCATCCTTATGGTTACAATTGACCAGTCACCTATAACATTTATGTTTAACAATCGAACAGGATGTGTCAGTGACCGGCTACGAAGTAGGGACATTGGCTACGGATTTTTACTCGCACCGAACTGTAGGCCTCTTAAAGGTGAAAAAATAGATCCAAAACAGTTCGAGTGGTACAGTCAAACCAAGGACAACTTTGGCCTTCACGGCGCGTACACCTCGAAGTTGTTTGATTATGAGTGGAACGTTGAGGAGCAATATCACAGGGCTAAGTTTTTGTATTTCAATAAGTTCAACAAAACCGAACCGCCACTATTGATTTCTATTAGGTTCAAGACTATGTTGAGTACCAGTTACTTGGAGAATAAGCAGGCGCTACTAGGGGCTCTCTCTGCAACGGAAATGTCCGCCATTGCAATTACACCATCCGCAGATCCATCACGACCCATCATTCGTGACATCTTCCTCTCGGAAATGGCGCTGATTGTCGTATCACTAGCTGTTGTTATTGGTACTATTTTCAGCTTTGAACGAACGCGTTCATTCGACAAAGTACTTTATTACACGTTCTACCTTATATTTACCCTATATGCACCGATTCATACGAATTTGCTGACTCACAAGAGAACACTGCTGTTTTCATCGTTAATTCTTACCGGATGGTTTCAGGGAATGAACATCATTTCTGTATCGATGAAGAGCGAGGTTACCGCTTCGATGAATTCCCTATCGGAATCTCGCCTAAAGTCGGTCAATAGCTGCCAGGAGCTCTCTGAGTACCTTCCATATGCCGAATTTCTAGAACTTGAGACGGGTTTAATTCAACATGGCGGCAAAAATGCTCAAAATTCGACATGGTTAACGGAGCACTGGAAGAAGCACACCAAATCTACCATAAAAGAAATAGGTTATATGCTTGATCGATGGAGTCTTGCAGGCCTCATGCTGTATTTAGATAGAGCCGTATGTGGAGGCCAGTGGAGATTACAGCGTATTATGCACAAACTCGACCCTTATTTTGATATTCACACGGTTTCTACACCAAGCAAGCCAGAATTTCGCCATATAGTATTCAGCAACCTTGAAGCAGCCGTGATAGACCCAGAAACGGACCCAGAAATCTCACACGCTATCTCTGTTAACTATGTGGATAAAGCTTACAGATTAGCATTTGAAACCCTTCGTGGAGGTTTTTATCACAGGGAAAGAATACGCACGGGTTATTACGTATTCCAGGGAGGAAATATTAGCACGATTTTGACCCGAAAGAGTCAAAAGCAGCACGGTACTCTTTACGAATTTCTCGGACCATTTATAATTCTCGGAGGAGGATGTGGCATCTCGGCAGTTATTATGGTCATAGAGCTCTGCGGTAGCTTTTTAGAGTGCAAGTGGAAAAAAGCTGGCTACATTTGAAGCCATCATGGCGCTGATCTAGGTGTGTGCTCGAAATCGACGCTCATCGAAGACTCACTAGGATATTTATAGCGGGCTTTGGGATGAGAAACCCACGATGCAAATCTGATATGGACAGTGGGCTAATACTACTTGTGTATCATTTTGGCAATGCTAAGCTTGCAATCTTTACTGTAAAATCAAAGATAAACTGAAAGGAATTAATTGAGTATCCACATAGTTACCCCGCTTAGATGAATATTGTATTCTCTCGCAGCAAATGAAATTGAAGATACAGAAGCGTCTACTTGCTGGTTTACAATTGCAACTCCTTCAGGATGGTGAATCAGCACACAACTGTTGCGCCGTTTCCGCAAGTCTTATACAAACCGATTGCAGACCTATGTAAGTCAAAGATGTCGAATACACTATATATATATATATATATATATATATA
>NW_019213541.1:97832-149470 GCF_002532875.2 Varroa jacobsoni | reverse complement strand
GCAAAGGTTATATTAGTTTGGTGAAAGAAAAGGAAGAAACGTTGACCTTGCCAACCAAATATGATCATGAAATATTAGGTTGTTACAATCGACTCTAGCAAATTTTAAAGTTGAGTAACTTTAGAGATAATTGACTTAAACTAACGGCTTCTTCCAGAGGTGCACTCCTATATTTTTTGAAACAGTTGTTCCAGTCCTCTGAAGATTTTTTGACAGTAATATACCAACCATTCGCGTTTCCATGTGTAATATGAATAAGTATATAATATAAATAATGAAGAAGCAAACGTTGGTCATTTCTCTGTTTAAGGTAAGAAATAATTGAGAAATGGCAATGAGGTCTGGCATTGTTATCAAATATCCGGACTGCGCGCCTTCGGTTGCCGTACTACCGACTGATCGAGCCTGCATTCGTTTTCGACGAGAATCTCACAGTAGCGGATGCCCCTGATGTTAACTGCAAGAACTAAACATTTCGAGTTCTACATCCATAACGCCGTTAGGCTTTCCATGAGTCGCCTTGGCCCTAGCACAAAATGTGTGAAAAAAAAAAAAAAAAAAACCGGATTCGAACCTAGACAATCACTTGCCTCTAACATTAGCAGGTAGACACGTAATGCGCGTACGTCCGAACCTCCATGACACTGCCATCGAACTTGATTTCTCTCAATAGTGACACCGTACTCTCTCTCCGGCTAGTGACATATTATGAATCCAGTCTATTGGGACCGTATGCGTCTAGGCTGGCTTTTTGATGACTGAAACTTCGCGAATTGCCCGTGGGACACACGAACTGCCCCGGAGTTAGTTTACTATAAGGTCATTTGTTATTCGTTGTGTGCATTTAAGTATTTGGATTATAATTCTGCGAAACGTTACATGTGAAATGTCGGCGCGGGCCGACAGAGCCTTTAGACACTAATTTTTATTTTCGTGAAAAGTCGCGGTTGCGGTAATTCCATCATGTCTTCTAAATTCCGACACCCAGTCTCTTCCTCACTGGTCTTCAACACTCCAATCTCCGTTTTTGAAATATCTTATACTGTCTCCGTCCTGTGCTTCCGCTAAAGCTTTCTTGTCTAATGTCTTCATTGTCGTTGATGAATTTTCGTGCGCTGCAGCCTCTGTAGAACACGATCTCGACTACTAAACGTTGGTCTTTGCGCCTAAAAGATATATTTCTTTTCTGGATCTATTTCCTCATAGTAAACTTAACAGATTCTCATTTGCAAGTTGCCGGAACACTCCAATATTCATTAGTTACATTTCGCCAGCGGCGAAAAGTTTAAAAGTTATTCGATTTCAAAATATACCGAACCCGATTAGCTCAATAGAGTCGTGATATTAACCTTAATCATTATTATTAATAATTAAGATCAGCTTGAAAGGTCGGCCGCTAAAGAAGATTCCTCTGCAAAAGTATTGAGCCTTGTTAATTATTTAGAATAGTTATAAAAACGAGGGAAGGTTCTATCGACCCCTGAAAGCTAACCACGTTGGATAAACCCAATCGGCAAGTTTAAAAACACCCCTATGATGCTACTCAAATCTAGGCAACCCTAGAAATCAACAGTGAATTACTATATTTATAGGTTCAGAGTATTAAACTGTGCTATAATAAATGTCAGTTGATCGCAAAAAATGAAAATTTGACATCGTAGCGACAAAGCCATTAGTGACCTGCCTGTGAAAAAACTCCACAATTACATTTAAATAGAAATCAATAACGTCTACAATATTTGAAGAGAGACTGGACCGAAATACACACTCCTACATGTGGCTATTATGGAACTGTGCACCATACTTGGCGACTGCTTATACCAAAAAGGCGGTGGAAGCTAAGTGATGAACGGGGGAATGTATAAAACAGCAAAATATCAAATACATTTTCAAAATAATAAATTGTTAATAAAAAAAAAATCGCTAGTTTATTTATATAGAACGTTTCGGCTTAAAAAAGGATATCTTATATGTAAAAGATGTATTTAACACAAATTATCTGAGGTCTGAGGTAATAGCTGACAGAATACTCGTTTACTAATAATAACGCCCGTAACAATCAACTAAAATAATGCGAAAAGGAACCGCCAATCCTAATAAGATAGTTTTCCTCATTAGGAGAAGCTTCATTTTTATTATATAATCTATACGTTCTCAACGCAACAATAATAAACGTTCTCCGTTCAACATTCTGCACCGCCGGCGCTTCATATATCGCCCGAGACGAAACTAGTATTTATCGTTTTTTTTTTTTTGCCTCAGTCTGGACAAAGGATTGATGAGAATCTTAGATAATATACCAATATTTCGCTTCATAAAAGATAGCAATTTGGTAAACTAGATTTGGCTTTGTAATTTTTTGGCTATTAATGTATATTTTACAAATATTGCTTATCTGAATTTGTATAGCTACAGCATCTACAACATAATCAATATCTTGGTATCGCCGAATCTGCAAGAGATACCGTATAATTTTACATGTAAAGATAAAAAAAACATGCTGAAGATTGCTCTCTCTATCGTAATTGCAAAACGATAGCGTCTTTTTGGTAGTTATGTCTATCTTTGGCAGCTTCAAATGTAATAGGGAATACTGAAAGGGAAAACACGATCCTACGGAAGGGTAATCAGTTCTCAATGAGTCATTTAGGCAGTCGGGAGAGGTCGATATGCATCGTAAAATAACGGCTAGAATCTGATAAAAAAAAAAAAAAAAAAAAGAGCGCTTATAACAACGGTTAGATGAAATAGATTCGATACCAGTAAGACGATTTCAACCATGTTTGTTTTAAATAAATAGGCCAGGGCTATTCACTATTGATTTTTATTATCGATTATGAGTCTTTCAAGATCGCATTGTTATGTATACAAGAAAAAAAAATAGCCGTATATGCCGAATATTAAAATAGCCAATGTGAAGCTTTTCACAGACTACGCGCCACTAAACGTGGATCAATATAAGGAAAAACTTCTCAGCTGGAAGGATTACATAGACAGAACCGGGACATCTTGCCCAAAATGTTCTATTGACAGTGATGGCCGTTTTACTCCTTCGCAAGCAATTTCTTGCAGCCATTAACAGTCACGCAGTATCGCTGCGGCGCGCATCAACTTCACTTTCGGCGAGGCGACTATTTTAAACAATGAAGAAGCTGTTAACGTTACACTGGGTTTAAGCTATAGACGCTACCCTCATGGCCGCCGAGTTTCTTTGTTCATTTTCCGAAAATCGTTCTCACACAAAGAAATGATAGCAACTGGAAAAGTGTTCCTGGCTGGTAGCAAAAGTCTTTTGAGTATACACGCGTGAGGGTTTACTATTGTTCACAGTCTAAATGATAAACATAATAAAAAGTATAGCCTCGAGCTTGACTTCGATCCGAACCGAGCCTAGACGCTCACGAACTTAAATGTTAGCTATGAGAACCTACTTATCTTAGAAAAACGTGGGGAGACCGACCTGTATTCGAAAGTGTTTTCACTCGTTTAAATATTTCTCGGTACATCGAAGGTAACTGCTGAAAAGGTGTCTGTAACTTCTTTTATGAATAAGCAAAGCCTATGTATTGACGATAAACTTCTTGAGTCTTTTCTAGAACTGATCTAGAACGTTTACAACGAGAAATCAATGGAGGCAAATGCTGTTATTTGAAATCGTCTAAAGCTAGACTACATGGTTCCTTAATAATTAGTACCTTATGGTTAGAGGATAGGATCTTTTTATAACTAACTGTGGCCGAAGCAGGAGCGGTTTATCGTCGGCTATTTTGACCGTATGTATATCCCAGAAGCTCGACATTTGAAAGCGGCGATTTTAGCTTACGGAACGAGCACATTTGGGCTTTGTAATTTTTGAACGCACTGTGGAATATTATATTAGGACGCGAAATTTACTTGAGTGGTCTGTGGTTTTTGGGGAGATACTTTGCATTTCGCCGGCAATTTTCATTAGTGACCTATTTGCGATACTGTGCAGTTTTACACAGAAGGATGCATAGTAGTAGCGAAGGAGCGATGTGACGGACGGGTAGCACAGCTGTCTCATAATCTGAAAAAGTCAGATGGCAGATTTTCGGCCGATAGCCCGTCGGATCTAACCCCGCGAGACGCAAATTCACATCGCACGAAACTTTACGTCGGCAGTTTGCAAGAAACCTCTGTCTTTTTATTTCTCTCTGCTAAGACAGGGACGCTATGCAATATCGGTGCTAATGATGAACTTCACGCCGAAGTTACCGCAAAAAAGAAAGGTTCACACAAAGCATTTTCTATTTATTCTCAAACACCTATTGTTGCTTGTTCAATACACCCAAAGATATCGCTAGTTTCAAGTGTCAAACGGAGATCAGAACCAAGGTTACAAGAGTTAATATATTCAATCTAAATACCTGGTAAGATAATCTTCACGCTGGGAGATAGCGTATTGATGGAACTCGTAGCTATATAACATTGAAGTCAAACAAAGCCATTGTAAGTTTTGGAACTGAGCTGCATTATAATTCTGTTCTGTGATGTTTTCTGAAAGCATCGTAGTCATCCAACTTTATTATATGCTCAAGCCAGTGA
Source organism: Varroa jacobsoni (assembly GCF_002532875.2). Classification (NCBI taxonomy): domain Eukaryota; kingdom Metazoa; phylum Arthropoda; class Arachnida; order Mesostigmata; family Varroidae; genus Varroa; species Varroa jacobsoni. Next base: position 144,904 of record NW_019213541.1, on the reverse strand, counting down.
GCAGCTGGTGAAGTATTATGCCCGTTTCCTTCACTGGATGCATGTATCCCAAGAAAATTAGCGCCGATTTTACGCGCAAAGCGACGCAGTTTAACTTAAAACAGGTCTACCTGGCCTAATATCTCCGAGACAGTGTCAAAAAGATTCAAATTGTACAAACGTGTAGAGCGCTTATATTGTTTTTACTTACATATATATATATATATATATATATATATATATATATATATATATATGTATATATGGGATGAGCTAAAATGTAGGGTGCTAGAAGTGTTTTAGCTCAGAAAGAGTCTTGCCCTCCACGACCAGTATCGGCCTAATCATGAACATGTTCGGCCGAAGGCCCAATCCTTCCTAACAGGGTATGTAGACAGTGTAGCAGTCCTTCGCGGTCCTCGCAAAAGTCAAACAAACGTATCGGTTGATTTTGCACAACAAAAGAGCTCCTTCTAAAGTACCGTGGACAGTAGACTTGCAAGTAGAAAACGTGAACGGGACATACTTTAGAGCGCATTAGCATTAACATTAACGCTATTGGTTGCTCATGTGTTTTCTTTCCTAAATTACTCCCTTTATCACTTCGGAAAGTGTTTTGTTAAACCAGAACTTCGGCATATGATACATAGTAACTTGGTGCAACTGTAACAAGCACGAGGGCATGCGGAGAAACCCTAAGGGTTATTTCTGGTAACTGCGTTGATAGTAATTATATTTGTATTGACAGGCCACCTCTCCAAATCGTTAGTTATAGTTTCGCCACAGAGAAGAAATATGCCCGGGTTACCACATCTTTTAGGGGGCGATCTGAACAAGGGCTTAATACAAGTTCTGGATTGTTTATCATTTGAATTGTTTAACTATGCATTAGACTCTTTGACTTAAGATTAAAAACGGACTTCGTTCGGCGTAACTTTGAATACGAGCCCGAGGTCGATGCTCATGACAAAACCATATATGACCCTGAGAAAAATTTCACTAGAAGCCCTTCAGGAAGCGCTGCAGAAAGTGTGGCTCTGCAATTAAATGTTTCGCAAACGAAGGGAAGGCGCACTGTTTTTGCGTGAGAGGCCTCACTATCATCAGTTAAACGTTGCTAACTCGATATAAACAGTAGACTCCTATAACAAACGGTCAAATTCGGCATGTTGAAAATCGTAGCCGTTAGGTCATTGTTTCTAGGATTATAACAGCAAGAAGGTGAAAGGAACCAACTGATTATTGAGCAAGTGACTCGATTCAAGGGAAGTAGGGCAGAAAAGCTTTCTCACATATTTTTTGATTGTCTCCAAAATTGACAAAGATGAGGGCTATCTGCTAGCTATACCTGTAATCGTCCTTTCTCATCTTGCTTAGTCTTGAAACCCTCGACACGGCAGGTCCAGTGTTGATATTACATTATATACTGAACTTTGCTAACCTTTCATTATAATGGAAGACATTTCGTGATATTTATTTTCGAAACGATTTCATCTACTTCCTTGACCGATCATATTCTGCTTGTTTAACATAAGAAAACACATTGAAGATAGTGACAAATCCTAGACAACAATAGAAACTAACGACGAATCCTCTTCACAGATTCATTAGTGATGCTGAATTGTGCTCTGTTATAAATTATCTTGTTATCGTTAAATAGAGAATGGAAATAAATCTTCAACCATCGTCTGTTTTGTGTCTACTTCGTATGTACGGTACGCAAGGTCATGCTATTATTGGTCCGTAGCTCGTCTTTATTTAGACATAAATTTATTAACAAGGGACTTGGCTGTGCATGCTGGGGGCATTATAAGAGCTATACTTGAATGCTTCAGACTTCTACTCAGTACTCTACAGTTCGCGCTAAAACGATGTTGTATTGAAGTTTCTTTCGAATGAGATAGCTAAGGCATTTTCTAGCTAACTCGATTTGCTTTGGGTTAGCGGTGTGAAATCCTCTCAAAGATAAATAAACCACTGTCTAGATATTGATTAACGTAAGCATGCGCGACAAAGGTGAGCTTGCCGAATTGATTTGTGAGATTTTACGGAAGTGAACGTCAGCCTCACCTGTTTTCTATAAAGCACCTGTATAATGATACCTAAAAAATACACTAGTTTAGCATAATAATGAAGTAGTAATAGGCGTCTCACAACGACCTAGGCAAAATGAAGGTTATTCTCCCTATCAGCATTTCTAGCTTCAACAGATTTCCGAGAGTCGGGTCACTTGACTGGAAACACTGGCGACATCACTCCGAATTTACCACTGAAAATGATGGCACACCAGTTAAACGATATCTTTATGAGTAATTTCTTCCAGCACGTTTGTTAAACGAAGTCGTTACTGCTTAGTCGTGATTAGTTCATTATCCTGACGGAAGACGAAACTATAAGTTTCGTCTACCAGCCTCCAAACGTAATATTCCCCTGGTCATAAATATCAATTCACTGACTTTTTCTCTTACAAAATGCGCAAATATCGTCTCGGTCTTCTGTAGGTATAGCAGGGGTCAAAAAATCATCGCTTGTTTTGGCATCGTAGAAAAACTCTATGAAAATGCTATGGATAGCAGGCCGGGTAAACGGGAATAGTAAACGGGAAATATAGGCGGATACCCTATAATCTATAAACCTAAACTCGACTGTCGATGATCCTTTTGATTCCGCTTTGGGACACAGATATAGGTATTAGGTCGTTCGCAATGTTACCATGGCGACTTCGTACGATCGAAGGTAAGCGGGAGGTTATAATGTTACTCAAGGCAACAACGACAGGGCCACCTGCCATTCGAAACGAAAACAGTCTTCTGAGTAGAATGCCAAACGAAGTTGCGCGTGCTGCAAACTACAGCTGCACCAGCAGCGAGAATAATACAGTGAGGACTTAAAGGCGATTTCCACCCTCAGGGTCTAACACGATGGCCGTATCAGTTCCTGCTGCCACCGCGTAGGGTGTGACCACCAAGCGTTGCCATACAATACGCATAGACAAACAGACAGATCGGGCAAGCAGTGGTCAAACAAGCCAGAGCCGTGAGGGAGACGCTCGACCTCAATGATGCTGATTCTATTCGTTCAGAATAATTGTTACGGCAGCTGGTGCCTTGAAAGCGGCTGGCGACAACCGCGGCCACGGTGCTATTGGCAACAGTGGCATCTACAGCAGCAGGGCTATCGTTCCGGCAACGAGCGTTGTAGCAGCAACGCTACAGCCGAGGTCTAAAAGGTATCCGGTCGTCCTCGCCGTACGGAACGAACGCTAAGAAGGAAATGGGAAAGTGAAAAAAAAATTAGTAAAAAAAGAAGAACGAAGCGATGATGGGATGAACAGATAGCAAATAAACCACTATTGCATTAACTGCGATACCACAGTCATTGTTGACACTGTTATCATTTTGTTGCCGTGCGATCTAGCGACATTGTCTATTTGACCCGGGAAGAAAGATGGCTTACGAACACAAACAAGAGACCGATGGGGTTTCGAAGAAGGAATTAGCGAACGCCCCGAAGTAACGGCAGCGCAGCTCGTGTAGCAGCTATTTCAACATGACGTGCCGTGCAAAAGACATTGCTGGCTGCTTGACTCTGGAAGCAGGGAACAATAACCGAGACGGGGCGTAGGTACCGTTGAATACTTAATATATATTATGAGCGCTACGTTGAGGAAAATGGTCATCTCCACGACCGCTGTTGCTATTGCGGCAGAACAACTAACACAGATACGCGCTCACACGCAAGTACCTGACACCAGTTTCTCTGGCCGCAACAATACCAGCTACGATGATGATGACTACTGCTGCTATCGGCCTGTTACGCCGTTGTCCACGGTTTACGTGCCGTCAGCTATCGTAGCGAGAAGTGTCCACCGCAGGCAATTACCTGGGGCAGGATGAAGGCAAGTAAAAGGAAAAATCGTTGCTATATATTTTGTGCTGAGTAATTTTGTTCTAATAATGCCTTGCATGGTGGTCACTGTGGCAGGAGGATCAGGTAAAGAGCGTAGTTAGTTGATAATGGTAGCGAGCGGCTATAAATGTATCCATTCGTTGATGAAGAGAGGATGTTTTTAGCATTAGCTTAAGGATATCTGTTTCGTTTCTTAGCATTAACGTCGACGTCATTTTTTTTTTATATGAGATGCGCTGATCTGTATATCTACAAGGATTATAAGGATAATAGCGGTGATTTATAGTGCACTGTATTTAAAATGCGTCTAGGCATCGAGCGGGTACGGGTAACTGATTGCCTTTACTCAGAATACGTTTTTAGCTATACCTTTGTGACCCAGTACATAATTCGAACGAAAAGTAAGCTGGGCACGCCCTTTGGCAATCACAATTGATTGAACTACAGAGCACGTATCGAACAGGAGTGATACGATCTAAAAACGCTTATCATATACTGTATGTAAATGCAGTCTGCGTGACCGGAAATAGCATAACGATTTCAAAAAATTAGCCCTTTGTTTGATAATATACACTTCAAAAGTATATTTCGAAGGGCAAATGTTTAGAATAGAGAGATAGGTCTCACCAATACAACACGCTCATCGACAGCAATGAACCATCTCATTTCGTCGAACCGAAGATCTTTGTCTCATACTATCCAGTGTAGCTAAGAGCAACTAGCTTTACAAAACTAAGTTTACCTTACGTTTAAAATACTTTAATATTTTTAGAACAACTTATGCCTACTTTGAGGTGAAACCTACGAGTATGTCAGATACACTGCTATTACGAATCAATATTACCGATTTTGTACGAAAAGGCGTCCTAGACGAGACGGTGTCGTCTTGAGCAGTGACTCAAAATAGTGAATAGGCCTTGTTACTAAGGGCGACGCCAGCGAACTAACATCCTTCAATTCGAGTGTCGCCTATTCCCAATAGCAATATTAATGGCAGATAATAACTAATAACAATCATAATCGTTTCCTGTAGTTATCGCATAAACTAGCTGTTTGAACAACGAGCTCCCCACAAAAAGTTTATGTGTCGTTCCCGTACAGCACGGAACGCCATAACATAATTCAAAAAATAATAAATGACAAACGTATAGAGTTACTGGTTACCTTTCTGGTCGGCATGGATTCGGAGAAATTAAAATCTGAACTATATTTGCCATGTTCCCGACCTGTCCTCTTTCCATTATTACGTAGGTCAGTTCTTATCTGTTTTGTGTTGAGGAAATGCAAGCTCCTTTTCTATCGGCCTGTCTATTCCAATGAATGGTTGTGACGGGGTCCAAATTTGGTAATAATTTGATAGATCGACGTCGCGTGTGGGTTTCGTCCGCAAAGTCAATCACTTTTCCCGACACGACCCAGCGTACGATGCGCTGATCTGCCCCAGCAGACGGGTCCGCTAAGGTCTGAGTGGCCGGTCCCGTCGCAAGCAACTTGAAACAGTACTACTGGCACCAGAATACTTCGATCTCATTAATTGATGCCTCGCTGTTGACCAGCCCGTTCGCCGACGTCAAGCGTACCATTTACGCCATCATTCGCTACTGCGACAGCGTTCCCTCGGTGCGGCAAATACGCTTTTGTTTTTAGGGCCGTCACTGCTGTTGTTGTTGTTGTTGTCTTTACAACGACGTTCCGTTGACGCACCCTGCTTTTATCGGGCATAATTCAGGGGATACGAAACAATGGTAGGAAGTACTGCTAAGCTGCATCACAAATACACGAGCATGTACAATGGAAAAACGAGCGTACGATGCCAGAGGATAACTAATAGATCTCTCGTTCGAAACAAATGCGACACAATGTTACGAACGGTAGACATAGGAGCAACCATGTCGAGCAACTGCCTAGTATATTAAGCACTGTAAAAAAGAGCTGGCTATCACCTGGAAACAGGCAAAACTCATTCTAGACCATTAGAATAAAACCAAGCATCATCGTTCGCAATTCACCTGCACCGATGAATAGATGGAATCAATTACTGCGTGATAGATAGCGCATCGTTTAACTGACAAATCACGGCTATTTTAGCAGTCGAAATGCCGCTATACTTTGTATTGTATGGTCGAAAAGGTGACGCTTAAATACGTTTCAGGGAGGAACTCCCGCATCGAAGGAAGCCGTTCGAACTTAAGGGCTTGATTTCCATTCAACTCGCGCACGTATAAAAGGAGGCTTCTCCATTTAGCTCTAGCCGTAGCGGTCTCATAGTTAATGAAGCAACTGTCACACGCTATTATTTGACTCCATATAGGTAAAGTACCTTTGTCTTCTCAGCTTCTTATATAGGAACATGCAGTTCGGTAACATAACTGTAATCCACAGATGTGATCCCAAGATAAGACAAACTGCTGTCCCATACAGTCAAAATAGCTTTAGAAATTTTACTTAATGCATATTCTTGTGAAAGACATTGTGGATCGATTGTCTGTTTTCGATGATAATAGTAATATCGCTAGGAAGAAAAGTAGATGGTTTCAAAGAGACAGAAAATAAAAAATATATATATTTATCGAAAAAATTTATATAGATATCGAAAGTATTTAGCTGGAAAAGTTTTGTTAGCTTTCTACGGCTCTGATCATGTTAACCGTTGCCTCAATGCAGTTATGTTTGTTACCGGCAGATGGCGCTGGGTACGGCGAAATTAATTTAGTATGAGTGTCCAAACGCTTTTCTTAGCTGGTTTTATTGAAATTTTAGATTTTCAGTAATGTGGTTATTCTAATAACGCGATTTTAGTGGATTTTTCCTTTTTTATACACAGCAGCAGCAATGGGCAAGGATTAGGAGAATAGATGTGCACAAAAGGGACCTTGAGTAGAGGCTCGGCTGTCAAAGTTCATTTTGAAGACACTATACGAATGCGTCGCATCGTGATAGAGAAGAGTGACGGATGGACCGGCCAAGGTTCGAATGTATTGTTTAAATAAAGATATTACTTTTATACCTTATATAACGTGTTGTTACATTTTTTACAAAGCTTTTTTTAAATAGTTTTTCCCAAATGTACGATTAAGGCGTGTCGAAAATGAGCAAAACGCACCACTCTTCGCTGCCTGTGTTAAAAGTGTAATCCCAACATATGGCAGGTATGATAAATCAGGTCTGCTCGATGGTGCTACAGTGAGCGATTAAGGCCTTTATCGGTACTTGAACTCTCAAACGCATAAAATTTGTCATGTACGGCGATCGAACCGCGGTGAACTTTGATCGATCTGAAAATTCGACTAGTGCGAGGTCGCCTAGTTATTCTGACGAAAAAAGTTCACTCTGGTTAGTAACTTCTATTTATATACAGCTGGTTGCTTGCAGCGTATACAAGATAATCTATCCTATACACATCACAGTAGTAATTTAGGCATTATATGTACACGGGAGGTAGATCTGACGCGTGACTACGCATAACATCATGCCGCTAAACGCTATCTCACTGAGGTAATAATAGTTATATCTCATGACGGATGCAATTTACATATACAATTATAGAAAGTGGGTACTATTCTACGTTGGCCTATCGTGGGAAACGTAAATTTTGCAATGCGTCGCATTTGAATACGCAACATAATCTCCTCGGTATCGAAAGGTTCTTTTGTCCGCCTGCACTTTCCTCATGCCCCCCGCTTAACATTATCGTCTCTGCTTGTGGCGGCCTCTTTTATTCGGCTTACCCTTAACAGTTGCACCGTATAACACGGCCGATCAAAGTATAATCGTTTCATCTGGGACACCAAGTCGTCAATGAAGTATGGTTATTTTTATTAGGATATTACATGTATGCATTATTACCTAATTCATCTGCTCGATAAATGCTCCTGGAGTGCTTTGAACTTTTTTAACATTAGATACGAGTCCCCACTGAATAACTTCAAAGTGTTTGTTAACACTTCGATTGATACTTCTCTTCTTGTTGTTCTGTGAACTGGCGTTCGAGTACCCTAAGTGCAGTGCCGAACAATATCTGACATACAGAGGAGCAGTAAATGGCTGTACGATGCAGCGTTGGTCCCATTCGGATGGGCCGATTCGAAATTAAACCGCGTCAAAATATTTATTCCGCAACTATTTAAATACGAAACGCAAATGGTCAGGCGTCTTTGGCCTGGTAGATATTATTATCGTGCACCAACGACAATCGCAGATATGAACATCTGTACAAGCTATTCTATTATACAGATTATCGTTCCTGTCATTTAAGTGGGCCAAAACGTCCTGCTAGAGTTATCTGCAGTCGCCTGGCAAAAATAACTTCTCTAATGAGCGTAATTCACGGCCGCAAATCAACTACGGGGACAATAGAAGCTCTAGAAAACTTCAAATATAGCAAATAACATGGCTTAACTTCGTAGGTGGCGCTTTCTTCTCCTGTGGCTTCTCGTTGCATTTAGAATCTGTGCTTGTTACGTACTACAGATTAGAGGCATCAAGGTCGGACGTTGACCCACAGCAGATCTGACTGACGCGCACCCAACGAAGAAAATTTACGTAAAGAACAAAACGGCATATTTCCAACTGGAACCTACCTCAGCGCATTACTCGAAGCTCTTAAGGAGTGTTCGTATTGCTCTCGTATAGCTACGAGTGTATCCAACTTGATATATTGTAAAAACTACCAACACCGATATTTCGATATCCAACGTGAAATAGAACAGCACGCATGTAGTTCACTATATTTATATTAGGGCAACTATGTTGGCAACAATTTACACCCGTACTCAGTTCCAGTATTATTTCAAGCTTATGTAAAACGTAAAACATGACATTCACAATGGCACACACACATTACGACGAGACATCGTTGTTTCTCAAAACTGTTTGGCAAGTCGCTCATAAAGACGGGGCAAATACATGCGACCAAGAGGCCTCACAGTGTCGAACCCTACAGCCACCGTTATTTTTGTCAATGTCGCTCTGACGAGGAGCCTACGCGGCGGCGTCGAAGACTACTGCAGCCTGAGCCGTGGCGAGAACGGAACCACAACTACATGACGAAAATAGTCTGTCGATGTCTGGGATCCGCTCGCCCAATGCGATACAATGGAATGCGCCCTCGCGCGTGCCCGACAAGAACAACGGCCAACCGTTAGTCCCTTTCCCCCTCACTAAGTGCCTATAGCAATAACGGTCCCCGCCACCGTCAAGCCTGAAGCGATGCGATAGCTGTTGAAAGTTTATCTGAACCAAGGGCGCAGGGCGCTTGGATGCTTCTTTTGTCTCCTACAGGAGAAAACTTAATTTTGTCATGTTTTGGTAGGATTCAGGTGGAGTTCAAATAAAAATACATCTCTTCATACAATAGCTAAACCAGGAGATAATAAACAGCGTCAGTGCAACGCTTACAGCGATAGAACATGATGACCTATTCTGTGAAGCTGATCATGAATTTGACGGCAGCCGAAATTCGTCTATCCTTATACCGGTAGGTTTGTTAAAGAAGAAAAAAATGTTTGAAATATAGAGCCGTTCAGCGCGAAATGCAACAAACATACGAATCTCATATTTTAAAATGGTGTCACTTTATGACGGTGTGACATTTTACGGCACTTTTTTTTTTATACTCGAGACGTACTTGTAATCCTTCAAATAGGAAATCGTTCACTCGAATGTCATCACGAGGCTTTTTAGTAAGCGAATTGCAATGAGCCGTTGAGATACTATTGAGCAGCTATGGATATGAGTTCCATGTTGACAACGTAGCGACGGTAGAAGCCTGCCCTTGGTGAAGGTTCTACTCTTAAGGACATCATAAGTTAATAGTATCCGAGCAAGAAACTTTAATCTTGGGAATAAATCTTGAGGAAGACCCTTTACGAAATTGAACAACGAAGAGTTAACAGCTGTTAGACCCATCTCAGAGCAAACGGGTGTTAGCACTTAAGTTTGTTATATGTTGAAATAAATTAGTTGTTTACTTCAATTAAATAATAAAGTGAACGATGAATGCTGCATGATTCGAGTAAGGATGAAAAATACTTACGCGGAGACATTCGTTTCTTTCTGCCCATATATTCGCGATTTGCGCCAAAACATCGATTCCATGATCCGACCGCAGGCAGAACATAACTGTTAAGCAAACGTGTAGTTGCAAACGTTTGTGGTGTGTGTTTAGTGGCCTGATACAGGCGTCGTCCATTACAGCTTTATACGTCCTTCGTGTAAGTTACGGCCAAAGTTTGCTGTTATTGATTGGAGGACGTAATGTTAAAAAAGTCCGCATTAATAAGAGATGATCAGTAAATGAAAAAAACCGTGCATCTTGCAACGAGAGTGCTCGCTCGACTTCGCAGCGTTAGAATCGCGGTGGTAAGGGGACAGGGGTTTCAGATGGAAATCCTCTAGCTCCCAGCATATTTGTCAGACATAGCTTTTAGAGATGAATACTTTCTCTAAACACTGACACCATCTTAATTAAAAAATTCATCAAATTCATCGAAATTGCATTTCGAGACTTCGTTTGAGTGCTAAAAATTAAAATTAATTATGTCACATTTCATACCGAATGCTACCCCCCGTTGTTTTTCCTAATACGTCGCCACTTTTTAGGTATTAATGAAAGTCTGATCATGCTGGCAGTTATTTATCGAATTGTCCGACTAACCGAAGAAAGATGGCAAGCTAAGGCTGCCACGTTTGCTAGTTGTGCTGCAAGATTTATAAGATGACACTGTTTTAATGTAACTTATATATGTACATTGTTAATATAGACTAAATGTTTCAAAAATGTTTAATTCAACTTTTATAGAAAAGAAGTACTTCAGGCGGTTAAGTCTCCGGCACGAAGCGAAGGCAAGTTATTGCCGTGGAGTTTTTTTAGATTAGTATCAATTGCAACTAATGACTTAGGGTTCAATTATTTGTTTGTTAATTATTGCGTCTTGACATGCTTTTTCCTCAAACGTTTTCTCTCAACATTATCCTCTATATCCAATTTAGCAGATCTTTTTAAAGCTTTAGATTTTAACTGATATTGTTTGTGCTGAGACGAAGGAAGCATTTGATGACGTCAGAGGCAAACGTTTTTTGAAGTCTATACGTATCTTTGTCCCTGCCACGCTGCACCGGTGAGTTGTTTAACACTAGAGACACATGAGGTGCTTTAGGCTTGAAATTAACTGCAGATATCGAAAAGGGCATAGTTTCGCAAGATGCACTTGGAAACATCACTTACGCTAGGAGTGAAGAATGCCACCGATACACAGTTTTAAATAGCAAGAATCTACCTAAAGAGAGAGGAAGCCTATGCTGACAAAATTGAAGGAGCTGCTTCAGGTACCGAATAAGTAGAGATCCTTATCTTACGAAGGATAAGGACTACAACGTGATTAGTAGAAATGCGTACATCCTGCTGAGGCTGGGGGGGGGGGGGATCGTAACGTTCCGCAACAAGGTTCCAGTAAGCATGCAAATTAGCCTAGAAAAACAGGATATTGGACAAAGTGGACACTTACTACTAGATCTAGTTCGCGCAGCCTCAGCAGACAATGACACATTTGAAGTATTATCTTATAACAAGTTACAGCCTTCAATTGAAGGATGTAACTTGTTATAAGACCTTGACGAGCTTATTAAACCGAGTTGCCCAGATAAAGCATTTATAATCGTTGCTCAGGATCCAGCATATAGAAGGAGAGCATACCCTTACGCATGCATATAGTACAAGAGGAAGAGCAGGTGGATCAGGTCACATGGAGAACTATGTTTTCACAATTTCAAGGCCAGGTGGTGCACGTTTTCCTTGGAAGAAATAGGTTACAAAAAGTGTACAAGAAACAGGAAAGATGAGTAAACCTCATGTTAGATTCTAATCCTGGCTCCCAGGAGAATCAGCAATCGGACATGGTTGCTAAGACCCCAACAATTTGACTCATAGCGATGATATTGGGATTAGGAAACTCCGTGAGCGCCTGGTTGAGAAGCACAACCTAAGACCTGCGACCATTATTGATAGACCAAATTGGAAGACGGGCGGGAGCGGTAACAGGCGGTAACAGCGTGCAATGACCATCACCTTGGTACATAGAGAAGAAGGATATTTTTACGCTGACACCCTAAAAAACTGCAAATGGCAGAAGACTACAGTAAGCACAACGCGGCAATCACCAAACTTGAATAGTTAAGAAACGGAGATGCATTCCGTAGCAACAAAAACGGTAAACGGCAGCACCGTCTCTGTTCTGGAAACTTTAATAAAGAACGTTAAAGCTAATGCTCAGATAGTTCCCTCGGCTCCTTGCGATCCCTGAATGTTATCCGCGAGGACCTATTAAAACTAACAGACAGTCAAAGAATAGCGATAGCTGACCGGCATAAATATGCTCGCAATCATGAGATAGGCTTCTTACCCATAGAGAGAATGGGTGTTTATGCCGTGTTGCATGAGGTACCAGAAAATAGGTTATATATACTGCTAGATTGCAAACGTGATGCGGTAAGATGCTACAGCTGTAGCGTACTTAGACACGTGGCAAGGACATGCGCAGCTGAACGTTCCTACTACACTCTGTAAGACAACCCGAGGCGATTTGAACTGCCCCAATGGAGAGGGCTAAAAGAAGAACAAGAGTCCAGGTTCGCTATATTACTGACGACCGCCAATAAAAAACAACAAGAGGAATTAGAAACGTCATTAGCAACCGAACAAAGAAATGCTTGGGCTCACACAAACACACTGCCATCACGCAGCACCTTCTCAAAGAAATAGCATCATTAGTAATAAGTCGAGCAAACTCAACGTAGCACTTGTGTACACAAAAGGGAACTGAGTTGTGGATAAATTGACTTACAGCTGCATAATAAGTGGATCAAACAAAGGGCCTGAACCAGGGATGAAATCACGGTCCTATTAAACGCAAATCAGGGATGTTGGTAAGTTTTATTTCTGCTAAAGCATACCTAGTGGTTTGCTAGAAGCATTGGACTAGCTTATATCTCCCAGAATCGGTAGAGGGCCCGGAGACATTTTTTATGATCTTGACCGCAAATTTTAATGTGGCTTTTTTGCCATGGAGCTCAAGGAACACAAACGCTTGAAATCGAGTTTTTGTGGAGAAGGTGGCCAACTATAGTGTAATCAAGGCGAACAACGAGCCTCCATATTCCATAGGAAACAAGGAGAACCCCACATGAATCCTGCTCATATGCGATATGCAACTCGACTGTCGCTTTTTAGATTGAAGGTTGGATAGTGCTTCAGAATGAAGTAAGCCTGAGCAACCACTGAATAGAACTGAGAATCAGAACCTTTCTTACGCAACCTAAGCTTCCACCCAAACAGCTTTTGTGATTCCAAAGGAGAGGAGGGCCAAAAAATTATATAGAAAGATAAGGAAGCGTGGCATTCATAATTAGCTTTTGTGCATTACTAGTAGAAGCTTCCAAGTCAGTGATAACCACCCTGGTCGTCAAACACTAATAGCGCTGAAGTCGCGTCGAACGACGCCACTGCGGGAACCCGAGAAAAAAATGCCTGAGAGCCGGAGGGCGTGTGAGGAATGTTAGCACAGGATAGTGAGACGAGGTTGATAAAGAACCTCATATAATTCAAAATAAGTAAAGCAATTCTCCGGAAAAAAGGTTATCTGCTGAAGAGAAAAAAACAAAAAATTTTCTAGAAGCGGTCAACGAGCACCCATAAAGTCTGCCACACACTCGTCGGAGGGAAAATTTAAAACTTTAGCAAAATACTTAGACGAGAGAACAAAATAAAAAAGACTTTTGGCAAGCTTTTTCTAATTCCCCCTGACTTTGCAACGAGCCTCCCATAAGGGATACACTTAAGGTCACAAACGGTGAAGTTATTAAGGCGGGAAAGCGACTAAAACCACGAACAGTTCCTTACCCGGATGGTAGATTTCTGACAGCCGTAGGACTTCTATATAAAGAGTTCTCGGGAGCAGAGACGGACGTCGCTACGAAACTGTTCGAAGATGCATCAGTTTTAATATATGACGGTAAAAGTTTATATAAGGCGTGTGCCTTATAAATATTCGAGGCAATTATAGAGGCTTGCGTGATGAATTTTTAAAAGAATACGGACTACTTTCGAAAGCGGAGCAGGGCTTCATCATCAAAATCATGTCAGAGAACAGACGGAAGAATTCACGATGCTATGACCTGTTTCGGAGTTTGAGGGAACGAAACGTTAATTCTTACCTACCCAAGATTCTTTCGAACTACTTGAAGTTTTTACACTGTTTCAAGACTGTTTCGAATGGTAATCATGTGCACAAACGACAGCGGGATTTCCACAAAGATCGATCGTAAGATCTTTCCTACAAAATGTAACTTACAATGTTCTAGCCTCAAGTTAGTAGTCGTAACCTCAAGTTAAAGGATCTGCCAGTTCGGCAGGATAAAAAGTAACACCTTTACGGACCACTTGTGCCGCACCACACGGATCATCAAAGAAACCGCGTCTGAAGGCTCAGCCTATACTGGCGCTCCAAGCTATCCAAGCTAACAGGACCATAAAGACCCACGCAGCGCTACTATTAAAAATTTTCGGCGGGAGAATCCAGAAAGCGATGATAAGTTGGAGAAAGAAACAATTGTAAGCGCATGATAAGAAGAGTTGGTTTCGATCTCGCAAGACCACCCTTGCGCAGTCATATGAGATATCACACTGAACACGCCAGGAAAAAGATCGAAGTTATTCTCTGCTTAATAGGTAACAGACCATGGGTACTTCCATGCCTATCTGCGTATGTCTGGCAAAAACTAGTCACCCGGGGATCACGCTGATGCGACGTTGAGTCTTAGAAACGATAAGAAAAGATGCAACTGATGTGAAACTCGCTTTAGCACTCAGAAATGGGCTCAAAAATTTTGCAATCTACATCTGTGAATCGCGTGAACAATGGGAGCGTAGTGTCTGGATTATTAAGAACCTATTCAGGAAGAAAGCTAGGCTGGGGATCGTCTGATCTTTCGATCAGACGATAGCGAAGCAGGCGGTACATTAGAAAGTAGATAAGGTTAACAGGAGACACGGGGATGCATCTGGAGTTGTGGGGAACTTAATCGGGATGAGCTGGCCCATTAATTCAGTAGTACGTACCACTATCTCCCACCAGCACGTAGTATTTATTTAAAGAATAGTCGGGTTTACACTGTGTGAAGTATAAAAGAGAAATTGAAAATTAGTGGGTAGCGACCTCCGCGTAGGTGAGCCCCACACTTAGACGACACAGAACTGGGCTTTGCTTACTGGTAGCCGGTTGTACGTAAACAATATTACCCACACCTTCGTGAAGAATGGATTGAACCTGGGTATAAGCACATTTGTTTTACACTGAGAGCCACCCGTCTGACGCAGTGCTTCACGGGACTACGGGATCCAAAAGTCGAACCATTTCCTTGCATATATTTTGGCGCTGATTTAAATCGGTCAGAGTCACAGATCGAATGTCAGACCCTGTAGCTTACCTACTACCTTCTAATGTTTCTGAAACGATATTGCAACGATACTTTGAAGCCCGCCAAGTAAGTTTTCTCTTACTTACTTACTCTACAAGGCTTAACAGTACTAATCGTTACCTTAGACGCTACTAAATAGATAAAAATCATGTCGTCTAGCTGCTTGAGCAAAGTTAGCACATAACTTAGACTTTTGAACCAAGTTTGATAGCGATTTCAAGCTGACATACCAAAATGACGGGCTAGCTCGCAATTATCATCGAGGTAGCAGTCACGCATAAGCGTTACGTACCATGCATGTACTATGTTAAGGTACAAAAAATGAAGTGTCCGCAACGAAGTTATATATGATCTGCAGCGCTATTGACCGAGCAGTGTCAGTACTATCTGACTGCATACTACACACAGGCCCCCTGCTCGAGCCTATAGACGCGAGAAAGGAAATGCATGATAATATTGCTTTTCTATTCTGGTAGAACAAAGCAATGTCGAAAACCCAGACAGCGCACACGAGTTACACACGAAAGAGAAATCGACTTTTTTTAGCCCTGTGCTCCATTCAGCTAAACCCAATTATCGCTTTTTTTTCTACGTTCGCTAACAACAATAAAAAACTGATTCCCTACTGACTCCTAGCCAATGTATATTTTGGGGTGATATTCCGCCATCAGACGTAGCGAAATTCGTACACGGCCGCTTTTGCTAGAACAGATTACGTTGCCATCTCACAGTTAAATGCTTTGAATGAATCTGATTCCTTCCATATTTTCTGTTCAACGCTAGCAAGACTTTTCTAAGCCGGCTTGAAATTGTTGTATTTCTATTTAGGCAAGATACTATCTCAAGTGTACTAGCCGTGCCAAGGTGGTGACCGTCAATGCGAGAAATGCATGTATAATAGAAAAGAGGTACATTTGTAGTTCTAATTTAACATTTTACCATTTGAGGAGCTTAGCAGCTCAAGTTAAATTTTAATGGTTATTGAGGTATCACAGAGAGGGCATTTGGAGATATCGTCAACTCGCTCACTAGCCCCCTAATAGGATAATACCATACGTGATACGGATAGCGCCATAAGTGATTTTTCAAAATATTATTGATTTTCTAATATATGATGTGTGATTTGTTACTTGTAAGACCTAATGTGATTGTGATGTCTCAAAAGAGTGTGGCCTAACAGATCGCGAAGGCAAAGCGGATGATGAGTTAAATGAGATGTGGAAGGATTTCCCAATATCGAACGATGTTCTATTTTATTTTCTTAAAATTGGCCTCCATCTGATGATCAGTGGCTTTCTGACCTTTCTAACTTAAAACATCTAAGAACCGCCCTTTCAGAAAACACGAACGCTTTTATCAAAGTTAGGTATGATGAACCGCCTATTGTGAGATAATTGCATATTAAAGAAGAAAACTCTCTGACGACCATGATGTCTTATACATTTATAATAATCGCTTGCAGCGTATTCTATGCGTTATGATACCGAGTACTTTTTTCATAGTTTTAGCCGTCCGAAGTCACACTTTTTCAAACTCAGAATCTGAAGAATGTTGCTGTGTATAGAGGTACACGTAACGGCATCGCTCCGCTGTAACATCTCAATAGAAATAGGCTGTTAAGCATGTGCATATTTAAAAGCTCAGAGGCATAGCTGTTTTCGCCTAGAAAAGTTATGCCTTCCTTCTATTACCCAACTTAATTAGCCTTCGTAGCCAAATCCAGTGAATGTCTGCAATTTAAGGCAACAATTCACCTATTGTCTCATAGAATGGCGTTCGTGATTTTCCTGCCACGCATGACCGCCGAAAGGCTTTCTGGTTTCCAATTATTCACTATTTAAGGCCAAAAGGTACGGTCCAGGTCTTCGCAATCATGTCCGTCCCAGTATTTTATTCAAAAAGTACTATAATTTTTTCCATAACATAAAAAATAACTGAATCATTTGGCTGGCAAAATTATACTTGTCGTCCAAGAAGAGCCTTTTTTCGAATACAGTGTATGTATCGATGTAAGCAATCCTTTCATTGCTTCTTAGATGTATATCACACTTAAAATTACGGTTTCAAATTTAGCTCCGTCTCCTATTTTTCTTTCGGCTTTTCTACTCTGCTAGATTGTTTGTTGCAAAGCTTTTCAATCATTTCTTACTTTGTAAAGTTGACGATTTTTTTTACAAAGAAATCAATATTATATGTTTTGACACCATCCTTATAGCTCGGGCATATAATATGTCACACTGCGGAACTCGGATTGACCCTCTCTAGACCTATAGCTGAAGACTGAGATGATAGTCGTGTCGCACCCCTCGATTATATTTAGGTACAACAATGAAGTTGCATTTTATTAAAGCAGAACAATCAATTTGTCTGCGGTAAGCGGCCGCATTACCTTTTGTACAGATTAGTTCGCGTGTTTTTACGATTTCATATTAGACAAAAATTAGTATACAATGATATATATACCCCATTATCTAGACTAGCGCCTATGTAAAACTGCTAGTTCATCAATGGCTTTATTAGAGCTGCGTTTTTATTTACTACATGCTTTGTTGAGAAAATTATAGCACAATTATTTGCAGAAGCTTTCTGATTTCACAACATATCTATATCCATTAGTACTGCTTCAGCAGGATTTCAAGATACGACTGACCCTCTAATAAGCGCGTTCAGGTATTACGCCTTCTCGTTTATCCTGCCAAAAGAATATTCAATAAATTAAGCCTGCGAATTATTTGGTCATAATTTTCACCATTTTAATCGATACAAAACTGAAATAAATTTTTACTTTTCTTTGAGTTAGAAGATAACGCTACATGGCTAAGGGTGTGTAATTTTCCGTATATATCGTTCAGAAAAGATTTTATGTGTGTTTGCATCCGGTGAGTCGCGGTAGTTTGTTTAAACTAGAGCATAACTCCTCCAGTGCCCATTTGAGCTCGTTAAACATCCAGTCTGTAAGGTGAAGACCACGGATCGTTTCTTTTGTGTCTAGCAAGCTTGAAGCTTGACATCGTATGCCAGCTTATTCGACAGTTCCTTTTATTCAGTACTTCTGTCCGTTTCGCTTATGTATAAGCGAGAAAAGCGACGTTTCGGGACGACGCGCGTTGCAGATAGACACATGCCACTGGCGAGTTTTGTATTGCGCTTATTTTACCTTACCTGTGTAGAGGTGAAAAGTTAATTAGGTTAGGTAACATCGAATCACGACCAGCTATAAGCTGAAAGCCTCCATTACACTACAGTTTAGACCGTTTTTCATGCGATACAGGCTCACTACACCTGTCTAGGTAACACAATTTTTAGAGAAAGGTAAATTTGTACATTTAATGACATATTAGCGCTGAAGATGCTGGTAGCCGTCCTTATGTTCGTCAATGACGGTGCGGCACCGTTTTCGTTTGTCGGAAATCGCTGGCTCTGGTTGACGATGACACAAATAAATATGCTCGGTAAAAAAGAAAAGAAAAGCAGAGCTTGTTCCCTGGGGGCAAAAGTTTTCGTCCGACGAAACTCTAGCAACCCCGTGAAAAAGTGAGCTTAATCCGTGCATACTAAAGGTTGTCTTTGAGTCGGACAAATTCAAGATTTTGATTTTCAGTAAATCAGTAAAGTATAGCGGAGTAAGTAATAAAATCTTTACTCTTTGTTATTCGTTTTATAGGCTTCGATACAGTCAGATGGGAATAATAATAGGCATTCTTCCGAAAGACTTCATAACGTCAGGTGTCGTCGTTTCCTCAACGACCTATCTCGTACGAGTGCTACTCTGATACGCCTGGGTTATTGAAAAAAAAAAGGTAAACATACGTTGACCACGATGAAACTATTTTATCACTTACGACCTAGATTGCGCAATGCGAAAATGGTATTTCCAAAATATTCAACGCTTTTAGAGTTGAGCCGTTCAACCACCCCAGTAAATATACGATACGTTATCCTGTATAGTTGCACGAGCTGCAGATCTGAAATAAGGCACCATTTGACTTAAGGAAAGGCTAGCGTTAGCGTATCAGTGCGAAAATAAAACAGATCGGATCAGAATATTACCAGTTATACATTTTCAACACGTCACTGTCTCTGACTGTTGATACAAAACTGCTAGTTTTTTGTGCAGATCTCGATGTAAATACGCAACCCCAAATTTATCATGGCAGCATCTACGCTGCTACTTAAGCAGAAACTCGAAGCGGATTACAATAGCGTTATACATATTTAAGCAAAAAAATATAAGCGGAGCGATAAGGTACATAAGTGAGCTGTATAAGTAGCTATATATATGTCTATATATAGATATACAAATCTGGATTAACTGACCCGCTTTTAACCTACGGACTTAAAACACAACTATATATTTGATGAGTTTCCGTATAAAAATACATTATTTCCTTTAAAAATAGATCGAGAAAAAAAAGATCGACTTTCTATGTGTAATTACGAGTTTATACGTTTTCCTTATCCTTGAACTAGATTTTTAGGCCAAGCTCCGTAAATCCTGTTTTTACATTTTTTTTCTGCAAAAGCATAAGTTAGTTTAGACCCTTTCGCACGGAAAGTTCTAAAGTCACTCAAGTTTAGTAACTTTCAGGATGTTTATGTTATGAATTTCTTTGTGATATCGTGTCAGGGAAATCAAGAGAATCTAGGAGAATTATAACTCAAAAGATGGAAAGAATATACTTAGGCTTATTTGCGCAGAAGTGCTCCTGCTATGCTTTGATCCTTAGATACTACTGCTTAAGCAGCAGCTAGGCAACCTCTTCGTTACTTTCTGGTATTTTCGGCGTATAATATCATTTTCTCTTGCACTATGTCATAAAAAAACACTTCTCTCTTCCTTTAATCTGCGGCCTCAGGTAGCGGAAGTTATCGTCGCCAATTAGATAGATAATTTCTTCTAAGATGAATCTCCGAAAAAAACCTTTTGTCCATATGCCCACACTCGAACACGCTACCTACTTTAGACTGGCTCGTCGCAACGGCCGCAGTATTGCCTGAGCCATCCCTAGTGCCCGCATGTAGATCGCATCTTCTGTAAACATGAACAATTTGTGAAGTAGTATTGACCCCATATTATTAACCGGCTCGTTGATCATACCTTTTAAACAATTCTACCAACCAATTCCTTGGACGCGTCCTATGAGGTTTTTATTGGAACTGTGGCTCTAAAAAATGTTTACAATCTGTACATTTCAAATGTTTAATATAGGTTTTTACCGTGCGTCAACATTTTCTTTGGAATAAAATGCTAAGCTGTTTAGAAATCAGACGCACACAGAGATGGTGTACATTTGAATACAATCTGATCTTTTAGTAATAATCAGAACTGTAAAAAAAAAGGCCAGGGATATAGTAATATGTTCCCTTAATCGGTCGCTCCAGATTGCACGTACGGAGCTCCCTACCTTCGAAAGGGTCCTAGTCTGTCAGAGTCCTTATGGTCCATTATGGATGTATTGGTCCTGAAAGGTTCCAGTCTTTCTAAAAAAACGCACCTATTTAAGAACAGGAAGAAATACAATCTTGACGTCACAATCACTATAATACCTGTTAAGTAATTTAAAAGTTCCCAAATTGGCTTTTTTCTACACTCGTGTTTCTTATCACGCCCTAGCCTATTGTTGAACATTGCCCCTGTTAAAGTCTGCGAAAGAAAGACCTATTTCGGAATTAATTTTCTGTGACTATGATTAGGCCTCTTCAGTTCAGCTTTTCCTTCAGTGATTTTAATGTCTCTTGACAAAAATTTGAATAATCAAGATTTCCGTAGAATGGGCGTGCTTAACTCTGCAACCCTTGCCGATCTATTGTCGCTTTGGAATATGTGTACAAAATATAATTTAATTTTTATTCATGACCTACTTTAAACTAGAACGAAAAACAGAAAAAAAAAAAAAAAAAAAGAGAGAAATAGTTTATAGGCTAAGAACACGTTTTCTGTACGGCGGTTTCAATAAGGCCTGATAGGTTCACGTAAATAATGTAGTAGAATGTATTTATTTTCTACTTAAATATTGTGCAAACACACTTCTGAACACTATAATGAAGATGCAATTGAACAAGCAGCCGACATTTTTAAAGAATATTTGGCAGAAACGATTTATTGTTGAACTATGTCCCTTTCGTTATATATCTTACAAACCAGTATCCTACTCACCGACATAGTGAATCGTACTGATATCAGCGTGCTTATGTAGTTTACGATAAACATAAGTGCACATAATATTGAAACGGATTTACGTGAACATTTGTTATTTTAATAAGTCATTTTGAGTACTTGGAACGTAGCTGAGCTCGACAGGGTCGATCTTGCAGAAATTTCAACCATTTTTAGGGTTATAGGTCTGGACGTAGACATTCTAATACTTGTAATATATCGACCATTCAAATTTCAGCTTTCGAATGACATCGATGCCGGTCTGACTTGAACCATGTTACTTAGGACAGACAACCTAAATGCCACCTAGCTACAATGTGTTCAATGCAGACTATGCTAGCGATGATTATTATGGTAACGGGGGTGATTATCTCTCGTTGGTATCCCATCGGAACACTTTACTCCAATATGCTGTTATTGCTACCGCTAGTCCAGCAGGATAGCTATGGCTCGCAGCAGTCTTCAACCTACGATTACATGATCGAACATACATATACTCGGGAGCGCATCTCGTTTCGATCTTCTCACACCACGCTCGGACTTGTTTTTAGCAAACGCATGAACTGTGTCTTCACTGAGAGAAGAACTTTGTTTCCGTTGAGAGAATTTTTAGAGAAATCCAAACCTGGCGCCTATCAACACTGGCAGGCCCACCCAGCCAATTCAGATATTGTATTCCTGGCTAGCTTATTCCTAATAAGAGTTCATCCGTACCTTTTCACGTTCGTGTGTTCTCACGTTATTTACTCGCGTGTGTGTGTGTTTTTGTCTGCATGGCAAACATCCCTTAGGTCTCGATTGCACAGCATTATCGCACCATAAGGAAAGCACAGCGGCGACGCTTCCATAGGCATCAACACGCTCGACTCGCAGACAGCTAACATCGCAAGGGGAACATACTCGAATGCTTCACGTCCTAAAAGGAAGGACAGATCTATGGCCTAGACAGCGGCGGCAGCATAAATAGTAATGGCAGCGGCAAAATACGAACAACAGCTTATGCTTTTCAGCTCAGTTGGTCCCATTCGTCGAAGCCTTGGATTTGCCGCTTAGACTTGGATGTATGGAGAGGAGCAGGAAAACGACCGGAGAGCACTGGGAAACTGGGGCTGATGGAAGAAGAGCAGAGGACGAGGACGGGTGGGTGTGGGTGTGGGTTCGACAAACGAAAGAAGAGGAAAAAAAAGCCTCTTTCGGCTTGACGTCGTTTTCGGGCTTGATCTGTAGTTTGGACGCTTTGTCTGAAAGTGTGCACATGTGCGTGTCTATGTCAATGTCTATCTTTAGCGAGAAACCCGTCTCCCGACGGCGCAGCACCGCTTCGCCTGAGATCGCATGGAAAGCAAGGACGGCATTGCTTTTTGTAGTCGTTGATCCAGACACGTGTTTTCAACGCGGTAGAAATTCTAAAAAGTTTAAACTGTTATTTTTATGACAAAGAACGCTTCTTATAACGCATGCGAGGTGAATATTGAATAGCTCCGTGCCTTTGCGACGGCCCTATTGGACGGTTATATGATTTAATTATTCGGAGATTCATTGACTCATAGCCACTAGTTCAGCTGCGGGTCGAAAATTACCTTGCCAGTATCTGCTTGTTTGTAGCCCATGTAACTCAAAGCCCTTCAGGTTTTTGGGTGATCGTAGCCTAGACGGGATGCGAGCTAGCTCCGAGTTTGAAATAGTATTAGATCACGGCGAGGGTTTTCTCAAAAACTAGCTTTCCGCTTACGCCTCAGAAAGTCTATAAATGTTTTGGGTCGACAAGTGGCTGACCATAAGAAGTACAGTAAGTTGGGCCAATGTATCTAGCACCACATAGGAGTAAGTACAACTCGTAGGTGATCGACTGAGTGAAGCGACATTTTTCTGATGGCAGGTATTAAGTACATGTTCCAGCCTATTCGAACGATGGGTATAAAAGTAAACTTATTATCGCTATGCCAATTTACCATAAACAAAATACATGTATATCAAATTAATCTCTTTAATCTCTTAATTTTATACTTAATTTCATTTTGTTAGATAACATCTTTCACAACTACTCGAGAAGTACCATAAGCCAATCTGATACCATCGATCTGCTGGCAATTTATAGAATAACTGAAGTAGCTCTCATCGACGAATAGGCACGGCATTATTATCGAGGCCGCTTGATAAAACGTTTTGTATTACGATGAAATCAGTATCACGTCAACGTTGTATCCTAAAACCCACTGACGCATACGTATCATATCAGAAACAGACAACCCAACATGAAACGACTGTTAGTGTTTAGTGATTTGACAATTTAGTAGCAGTAAGGTATCGTTTGTATGTATCTCTTGTTTTCCATTGAACTAGTTGGGCCAACCTAGTTATTATTCCAACTTTTCCAGATAAATTATATGTATAGCAATCTCGCACTTATCTTCCGTTTATCTCATTGTAGGCTCGTAAGGTGCTCGCTGACGTGCGGCATGTGCTAAGTAAAAATGGGACGTTGGATTGGGGAGGACCGTGAAGCATCGCCAATGATAGACAGAGAATTAACTGAGAGACATTATTCGTGTACTATTTCAAGCCGAGTCGTGCTTAAATGCCCATTACTAAATGGCCAATATAGCCGTTCGTTGTCTTCTATTGGCACGGGAACCTCTGCGGGTTGTTCACTGGCTATTTAGCAAAGCTT
The DNA here is from genome assembly GCF_002532875.2 of Varroa jacobsoni. Classification (NCBI taxonomy): domain Eukaryota; kingdom Metazoa; phylum Arthropoda; class Arachnida; order Mesostigmata; family Varroidae; genus Varroa; species Varroa jacobsoni. Next base: position 120,716 of record NW_019213541.1, on the reverse strand, counting down.
AATATATTTGCTATTGTTGATGAGATCCTGTTAGATCGCCTACTTCGTTTCCAAGCGTCACGGATTGATTCTGGAGAGCCAAATGAAGCCTATGCAAAGCAACCTCTCTACGAATAAAGAGCTTATCTGTGTGCCTGAGTGTTCTATTTTGGGCTAACAAAACTTCATCAAACGGTCAATGCAGTACGTTATTCGAACAAGCTGAGCAGTTAAATCAAAAAGGAAAACTCCTTTGCCGGTCTAGGACATCGCAAGATGATTTAAAAAAATGGGTCTCCGAGAATTCTGCCGCAATTCCCAAAACGCTTAAAAAGGACTGTGGATCATAATAGCCATTACTTCGGTGACTGAGGTTTTGACTATTTTCAAAAACAAAGCTCAAAATTGACTAACTATATTGACAATTCGTTCTTATATATAATAAATATGCATTAATACAAGAGAGGCAACGTCCACACACATTTTCTGCGCCTGTATAACTGTTTGTTGAAACATATGCATTTACTTCATCGTTTCCCATTTGTTCCATCTGTTTCAAAAAGTAAAGACGCCCAAAGTGTGCGTATGAGAAAATTACCTCTGATTTCCATATCAAAGGCAGCCTTCCAAAAACAAAACGTTACTTTTCACGAGCCCCCTACTCGATTCTTGCAACGCAAGCAAACGAAGAACAGAGGAACGAAGATGCAGTTAAGCGTACGTTTTGCTGACAAGGACGTCGCGATCAAATGCGACCTTAAAGAAGAAAAGCGAAAGCTTGCAAAAGAGCTTTGAAGTTTGCCCCTGGTAGGCACATGTAATAGAGTCACATGGTCGGCTCGGGAAATTTTGGTGGCCTTTTTTCAACTACGGTTAGTTGTCGGGCCGTAACTGAGGAAGACAGGTAAATCAAAGCTGAGTCCTTTCCAGACAGGATTGTCGTATTTTAGAATTATCATCAAAAGTGCCAGCCTGTCCTACTACGATGTAATGCAGCTTCCGCACAGGTTCGTATAATTGGCGCGTATCTCTACGGCGAAGCCAGTGGACACCAGCGACTGACTCTGGTAAGCATGCGTGTATGCATAACAATGCACGCCAATTCGTGCATCACTGCATCAGTTAAGAGCAATGATATTTACAGACCAAGTGAAGGATTATAGCCGTCTCGAGTGCCATCATTGGAGAAACCAATTATAGTTACGCTACACGAATCGCTTCTAAAAGCACGTGAAGGTAATAAAATTTGCATAGAACTAGAGCAGACCTGTCTCATGGATAACACGCTTAGCCCATGTAGCATGCATGGTCGATATCTATAATATTAACTGGTTGTAACGTATACGTATTTCGGTGCTCGTTCGCCAAGGGCGTTCGAGAGATACAGGGCTGATTGGCGGATCACATCATGCTGAAAAAAGAATCACGTGCATGCACACACAGTATGAATGTTTGAATTTCATAAATGTTAGTTAAATAAAGGTTCGCGGTTGGTGGGCTGGGTGGTTGTAAATTCTCAGGTAGTGCGAGCCTATCTGTGTATAAGTAGATGTTCTACTTGTAGCACATGCTTTTTCTAAAGGGGATATTTACTCTCCACGAGTCTCCACGACGCCTGTTATTTTTGATATTCGACCTTTCCTCTAGCACTTTAGGCAGCTACTTAACTGCAACCATCTATACTTTTTTCACTATAATTATAGTTATTTCAAGCTTGATCAACGCTCGATTCAGGTAGTGAAACGGTCTTCTATAATCAAACTGTTTCTCGCTGCTTAAATCGATTCGTCTGGGTGTTTAAAATAGCTATTTTGATTTAGCTCTGTAGAAAGATATCCAGATTGTAATGCGATTGGCAGACACTTGCACCCATCCCTTGATAAAACTACGTGCGGTGAACGTGTGTTAAAACTTAATGGAGACCCAGAATATGTTTTATGATAATCGCTACTATGAACCCATTTATTAGAAGACCGTAGAATGACCTGGACGTCAATGTTGAATAAAAATTTGCTAGTCTTACAATCATATTTGTTGAATGCGAAGAAAATCGCCTCGTGTGTTTAAGAAAAGTGGCAGCCAAAAATGTCCGTTTTCGTATTTCGTTATAACTAGCTGGGTGTGACACATTCGGGGTCGGACCATTTCTTTGAAGCTACATACATACAAGTAGAATAGCTATGCACAGTTGGTCTATGCCCCCGCCCGTCTGATCAATGCTAAATGGCATCATCTGAAATGGGTATGTTGTTTGTACCTAAGAGGTAAAGTGTGAGAACCGATATTCTGCACTGATTATTGTCCTAGTCTAGGCGGTGGTGTTACAGTATTTATCTTGATAATATTAGAAACATGAGCAGCCCCGGCAGCAAGAATTCTTAGACAAACACACCATTACACATATATGTGTCCCTTCGGCGGGATAGGTTCCATTGAGATTTAAGTAAATAATTCATTTATTTTATTGTAATACGTGTGTGTGTGTGTGTGTGTGTGTGTGTGTGTGTGTGTGTGTGTGTGTGTGTGTATCTAAGACGAGACCTGACGAGAAGATCATAGCAAACATGTATCCACTAGCTACTACTGTGGCGATGCTACGGCTTTCGCTATACGGACGAATAGGTACATCATCTACACTGAGTACGTATTGCCCCTCAATGAAGGTAAACATGGCGCTATTTTATTTTCTTTGTTTCCCTCCAGCCCATGTCAATATGAGTCTATGCGCCTATTACGGTGCTACACAGGCTGTAGGTATAGTGATACCGTAGTGCTATACTTGGCGAATGTCTTCTTCCCCTAATTCTCGTAACACGTTGCCAACATTAACGCTTTGGACATTTTGAATTGATCTTATAATTAATTGCTTACATCATATGTAGCTAACTGCGCTCATGACGTGTATTTTGGCTGCCATACTCTGTATAACATGCTGTATTATAGGTCCTCCGCTATATACCATAGGTGAGCTGCGTCGCAATTTTTCCCACCTATAAATCAAGCTTGTGAAAAATTATCGTTCCTTCTACTACCTATGAGTAGATGCAGCCGGCCAGTCCCGTAAACAAATATCCCGTCTTGATGTGAACCTTAACTTGAGTGCATCTTGCCTCCAACAATAAGAATATATAGACTATAACTACAATTTGAAAAATTTCTAAATTTTCATCTAGATAATCATCAAAAAATAGAGAGAAGGGGTTATCTAGGTCGACTAAGAACGACTACTTGATAACCAGACCTTACTTTTACTGTAGCCTTAATTAAAGGTTTCGAGTTTGATCACGTTGTCCTGAGACCTAATCATCGATGTCAGGCAGGTCATCTGACGCGTATATACAATTAATTAAGATTCTGCTCAGACGTGAGATCAACGATAGACCCTGTGTAGGCTGGTTTATTGGTTGTTGTCTGTTAGTCAATAGAGCTAGACCCAATTAACGATCCTTTTTTATCTCTTGAACCGTAGTATGGTTTAACTTTAAACGTATCAGATGCCTTCACACGAGTAGACTAGAAACATCGTTCTTGAAGTATATGCGTTCCGCATGCGCTGATCCCTTCCGTTAAGACCTCACTGTTTTTAGCAGGAGATATAATTTATAGCTACTTTTATCTATTAAAGAGTCCCTCTTTGAGTTTTTTTTTTCTTATGATCACCATTATTCTTTTCAATTGATCATTTGTCTTCCTGCATAATCCGCCTGCGAGGATGAAGCCTAATGAATTTTATAGCTGTTTCATGAATCAGGTTATTCATAGTCTATATTCGTTCTATATATTTGCAGCCTGGATTTTTTCTGTTTGATCCCTTTACAAGAAAGGAGATATCGGTTAGGGGAAAATGCTCAAAGATGGTTATCCTTGCTTCTAGTGTCTCTATCCGGACGCAATATATTCAGCCATATTCTGTAAGTTAGGCAGATAGCATCATGCTATGAAAAGGGCGACCAAATATAACATTGCTTTGCTTCCTGATAATTTTTGTAAGACTCCGTGTGTGACTATTCGCACCGAATCTCTCTTATTAAAAATTGATCAGCACGTAATAAGGATAGGCTAGCGCGATTTTGCTGTTCGCTATATGAAGGAACTGTTCAAAACGTTGGACGTGGCTGTTCCTGAAGCACTAAACGAAGTACCATCACGTGGATTATTGTGGACTATTCATTTCAGTTTGAAGCCTCTCTTAGTGATTTATTTGCAGCCATTCACAACTATTTTTCCTGCTGAAGAAGTGCATACGATGCCTTGCCGCACGCGAAAGTTTCTTGCAGAATGCAAGCCAATCAATCTTTTACAACATCCTTGTGCCTTTTTCATTTGTTGTAGTGCGGCTATAACCAAAAAAAGCATAATCCTTGTACCTGTATTGCCACGATTCAGATCCATGGCAGAAGGCCGGTAATAATTCGACTAATACCATTCCAATATGGCAGCGTTGACATTTTCGACGATTATCTCGGCAATCGTTGACATGTTTCTTCTAAGAGAATGCTCGGTGATTTTAAGACTTAAACAACCTTAAAATTAGATGTTGCGACCTTTTCAATTGGCCGGCATCGCTGCATACTATATCCACAGAACTGGCATACAATAGAGTTGAACAAAAAAAACGTTTTCCAAAAAAATGTCCTTACTTAAAAGAGGTAGCTTTAGGAAGAACACCTATTTTTAAGTACTTCCTATCAAATCTATAATATAAATGTAATGGAGAGACGATATTAGAGATACCTTTATTTCATCGAAGTCTCAGGTTGGTTATTTTTTCGACGATAGTGATTTTGCGGGTGTTTCTGTATTTCAAATAACTGTCACATTAACAGTGAATACCGTATCTGCGGGTCGCGGTGTTTGGGTGTTTTTTTTTTGGGTCGCATCTGATCGCACTGACGAATGATGCACTATCTAATATATAGTTTTATATTACATCACTTTTTTTTTTTCGATAAATCACCTAACTCACTTGAATGATGAAGATGTTTTTAGTGAAGGAGTGATCCCACAAACGGTCTTCATAAATCTTCCAGGTCGGATTCCTGCCTATTCATGACAGCGTCTTAATGAGGTTGCTTTTCACTGTCCAAGCTAAGATTAATGGGATTTAACGACGCCCTCTGCAAAACAAATTGGCCTGAATCAGATTCACTTTACAGTAAACCTATCTTCCGTAGCTTCATTCTCTTCTCTGTATTTTTACTGAAAGACTGAGAATGCAATCAGGTAAAAACAATAACTTCGACCACAATCGAAAGAACGATAAAATCATTAGTCCTCAGAGTTGCCTCCTACGTCCGCATCAGAGCTTTTGACCTACATATAAAAACTAGAAATTTTCACTGGATGATTCAATGGCATGGCTGTATGTGAATCTCTAAAAAATCGTTCTTAACCATCACATAATGCGTTTTTTCTCTCCCTCCCTCTCTCTCTCTCCCTCTCATAATGAGTAGACGCCAAATGTGATCGATATTGGCCGCGTGAAAACGGTCCAGCTAGATGACGCCTGCAATGCTTGCCTATGTCGACAAAGTTCCGCGAATATAAACTTAATTACATAACAAGCAGTTACTAAGTGCACGGACACTACAGGACTGAAAAAACATATTTGTGTGATTTAGAAAAATAAAGAGTATACATATATATATATATGTTAACACTGTGACGACCTATGTGATGAAATTTTTTTTGTGCTTATACGTTCGTCCAGCGGATGAGCGCAACACCAGCTGGCATTGCTTTTATCTAAAGTGAGACAGGTACTCCGAGACCGCCATCCACGTGGTTATGAGTTTGCTGTTATCAGACAGGGTATGTGTTTATAATCGTCACACTACGGCTCTCATTTCTTTTTCGCTTTCCCCTCACACATTTATCTCGAATAGCCAAGCTCCAGACGTTCTCTGCCCCTGCCGCCCGCCATCCCTCCTAGCAACAATTTTTTCCCCGCCTACTTCATGCCCGGCCAGCTTTTTCTCTCTCCGAAGTTCGCTGGTCTTTTTTCAATTTTACCTGTATTTGCGTTTCATTACCACCACGATCATCATCAACAAGCGGCAGCAACATCGCTATCGTCACAAGGGTGGCTGTCTTTATCTTAACGTACACACTGTGCATGCCTGATTGCCGCTTCCTTCCTTCCGCTCCCTAATATAAGCCTGCTGACGCTTTGTCAGAACATTTGGCAGCGGAATTCTATCAGTAAAGGAAAGTAGTTCGATTTAGAGGGGCAGAACAAATAACTAGACTCAGTGTACGGGGAATAGATGTCGAAAACGGCTCTACCATATATATCGCTACTACTCCCACGTGGTAGCCAGTATCCTGTTTCGAGCTGAGGCGGTGAATTCCGTGCGCGGCCGGATTGAGGATAGTAAGAAGTCAGGGGCCGACCCGAAACCATGTGAAACGATGCCCTGTTTTTCGTTCGTTGGCTCCGCTTAATCGTTCAGCGTTCGTATGGCTGGCTTGAATGACAACTTTCAATGCGCTGCACCGAACGCCATATTTGCTCCATTCACAGCTTTATTAGTTTGTTCCACGGTCTAATATAATGAGATGTTGAACTGTTTTTCATTTAGTGTTATTTTATTGGTTTTCACTCATTCGTTTGAGGTCGCTCGTCACGAAGGTTACAAGAATTACATAATCTTTTGCCGGTCAGATAGCCAAAAGCCGCTTATCTATGCGAGCTATAATATCTACAACGCCCGCGGACCATTCTATTCATGCGCTAAATCACTGCAAGCAAGTTCTCCAGTAGCCAGATTTGAGAACCTTTAGCTTTGCAAGGTATAATCGGGTGTACGCTGGGGAAATTTGAATGGACGAAACTGAGCTCTGGGAATGTAGCGTCGCCCGATGTTTTAGATAGTACACAACACTGTACATATATAAATAAGCATTGATGGTTTGTTGTGATTAGGTGGTGGGGTCATGCACAAGTATTACGTTTGCCTATGATGATTTTTTTTAATGATGATGATTTTTTTAATTGTATACCCGTCCCGTTGAGTTAGAAGAGCTGGCGCTCGCTTAGAATTTTTCAGAAAAATGCGAAAAGAAATTCAGAAATTTCCTAAAAACAGGAAACTCCCTTTAACCGGTGTGCTATCGTTGCGATGTCATTTTGAATTGAACCGTCGTATTGTTTTGTAGAGTAAGATGTATATTTTTCCCGCTTTGCCCTATTTAGCAAGCTTTCTTCTATTTTTAATATCGTATTATAATTGCTCCATACACTTTGTGTATCGGCAGCTCACAGGTTTCTATCTCGGACCGAACATTCAGATCCATTTTGATGGCAATATCTATCCCATATAAACATTTGCATGTTTAGAAGCCTTTCTATATGTTAGACAATATGTGTACCGAACAGATCTATTGATGTTTATTCTATAGGAGATATGTTTTTAAATGTACCACCGTGGTCCATGTTGGGTCGAGATATATATACTGCCGCTTGAAAATCGACACGAAAATGCTTAATAAGTCATTTTCGTTCGAAAATACGAAATTATATATACACCGATGGCTTGAATATTTTATTGTATGGGGGTTGACTCTAAGTAGCAGTTGAGAACCTTTTTCTAAATATTGATGTCTTCTTTGATTCTTCGCGCCGTTCAATAGCTACATGAAGCTTCGAAAATTTAGCTCTGTTTCGTCATGAGATAGCAAAATAGCCAAAGGATCATAACAGGACTACGGCAACGGAGCAACGGCTTAGTTTCGATAAATGCAGACGACAGTTGTCACAGGGAAATAAGGCATTTGCTAGAGACGCCAGAATATTGTTAGAATACGATAGTAAACATATTCGTCATAAAAGTTAACGAAAAATCTAGATAGGATATCAGAGCAACGTGATTGAATTATGAAAACAGATTAATGATATAGTGCAGCAGTCCAATAACTAAAATAGTCCAGTAAATAGGCTGGTGGAAAGGTACAGCTTCTGTTAAGCTATAGTGGCTCAACAACGATCCTTACAATGGTAGGTACAGCAGGCTCATGGAGAGTTATTGGAGACAGCGATTGAGAGTGTATTCAGTGTAGATCGTAATGGATATAATCGTTAAGAAAGCGAATAGGGCCTTAAAAACAAAACGTTGTACCTACCTACCTACCTACCAACTTGAAAATGGCGTTAGGTAATTTTGCGGTTTTTTCTACATAGTCTTGATTTTCGAAAAAAAAAACACCACCTTCAAAGCGACCCAATGTGGAAAAAGTCGAGTCTAGACTATAAAATACCAAAAAAAAAAATTCGCTGTCAATTCTAATGTAAACTAGAGGACGATTAAGTTTTTAGTAGTCATTCCCATAAAAATTTAGTAATTCTCTAACATCTAAATGCAAAGACTTCAGTTTTTGATTTATTCAAATTGGGCTTTCGAAAAACTCCAGTTTTTTCTCCTTTTCATTGCTCTAAAATGGTATTTTCGTTAGACAATCATAAAAAATGGTCCGATTGTCGATGTTTCCAGTTTGCGCACAAAACTAACAGGTTTCCCAGTTGGACTGATACATGCATGGCGTTTTGAACGTTATCTCCAGTGGCTAGAAAACGAAATAGCGGCAATGAAATAAAACTGGGTAACATCGACAGGGCAATGGGTTGGAACTGGTCAACTAGCGAGCAGCCAGTGGAATGAGAAAAAATACTGGAAAAAAATAGTCGAATTGTTAAAACAGGGAAACCGAACAACTGCTTTAGAACAACAAAACTAACTTAAAATTATCTGAAATATGCCATCGGCAGAGCAGTGCAGACGGAAAACAAACCACCTATACTAAAGCTGAACTCAATTTCAAATAGATTAGGTTAGGATCTATTTTAGATGCAATTGAAAAAAGGTGCGGAGGTGTTAGCAGACGCATAGTGTAACGTATGCTCGCAAAAAAGGCTGAATAATTAATAAAACCTAATTATTCTTTCGTGTCCATTTGGGTCCCCCTGCAGGTCAAATCGCCTTCACCACTCAGCCTCGATAATAATAATGACAACCATGGCAATAATAAGCAAACTGTGCACGATTGTTTGGCCGGGTTCTCGTTAACATTTAGATCGACCTACGATAAGGTGTACTTAATGTATACATATTGGTACATGGGACGTGAGGAAGAAGGTAGTCGTAGGCATGGAATAACCGAGACACGGAACGAAAGTTCTATCTAGACTCATAGCACAGCTGTCAATGAATGCGTGATCGATATATACTAGGTAACCCATTATCTGCCAGAGACAAGTGATCAATCCAAGCTGCTCGACTTCCAAAATGGAACTGTTCACCATATTTACGCATCCATATTCTATGCTTCCTTTGTAAAAAGGAAAAAAAACCAGTGAATTTGGATAACTCAAATTTAGTCACTTAACTAAAATGAACCATTCAAAAGTTATAGTATAAAGCGTTATATTACAGTAAATTTCGTAATGGGACCAATGTATGTACTTGCATATATTGCACATTATCGGCATCTGTGTTCCAGATAGGAAACATACGTCTTCGTTCTACCAGCTTTAATGTGAGTCTCATCTTAGATCTGAGCCTACGCCTATTTACTATAATTTTTATCAGGATTTTCTCTAGGACTGGAAACGTCAAGACCTGTTAATTGTTTACCAATACCCACCATATTCTCTGTGTGGTCAGAAGCTTAACTGCATTGTAGATGTAGGTCGTTGCAATATGCGTATGGTAGGCATTTGCATGCGGTTCATCGACCCAAGGGTTCCTTCACTCTATTTTCGAACGACCGAACTAGAAAGCTATTGGCGCTGACGGGGTCGTGGTACATAGAGATATGGAACCTTGCAGGGTGCAAAGCGCATAAAGGCAAGCCGTGAGGACATTGGGTACGCAGGGCTATCTGTGTGGGTATGTACAGCATACGAGTATCTGCTACGAACTCGATTGAGATCAGAGAGTAACCAGCTTGAGAGGGCGACAACAGTTATGGAAAGAAGCAATATTTGAGACTGACGCCGAACAGACGCAGTTGCCGCCGAAGGCCGGGCCAAAGGCGGCAAATAACGGTATCTCTCAGACGTGCGAATGGCGATCGGACATCGACGAGCGGACCGAAGACGCGCCGAACGAGTCCGCTACGCGTTACTGGCCAAAAGCAGCCTGCTGTGTTCCGCTAGGCATGCCCTCATCCATCGATATCGCTGCAGTGGAAATTGTGCGTGCGACCAGCATACGTTCACTACACTTATGTCCATTGTATTTTTTTCGCATTTATTCGAGCGTTAAGCTGTCAACTGCATCGCCTATAGCCTAATGATAATCGAACCCAACAGACCTATATGGTTTGAACCAATATATACAAGGTAAGAGAGCTACCGGAGATGGCCTTACGTGTTAGTTGTATTCGAATGTCCTCCTTGTAAATTTCTGTCTAAAGCTCCCTTTACCGAATGTCGAAGCCACAGTCAGTGACTTACAGACTACATGGTCTGAAGCAGGAGTGGCCTGACAACAAAATTGTTATTAAGCTAAATACATAAGGAAAATTTACAACCATAATCTGCTTATTTTACTGTTACTTTTACAGACTTTTCTATATTACGGCAACATCTGCAATTGATTTAAGTCGCCGGGGTCGCGATAGAGAGTTGCGGTTGTGAAAATTTGTTCCGAATGGCAGCTCGTTAAGCTTTAGCTAGCGTATAATATCTAACAAATACTCGGATTTGCACCCAAACGGTCGCGTATAATCGGGATAATTAGTCTTATTTGTACCTGAATTGAAATTTTGACAATGGCAGAAGGATCGAGTAAGTTTGTAGAACTTTGCAGATTTACAAAGGAAATATTACATTTTTGATGAAGTCGCATCAATATCATAGTTTTAACAATTAGCTGGCCAGTCTTCATTCTGCACATTTGTTTACAGCGTATGACAGTTCGAACGCCATCCGTATGGAACCTGGAAGATAGGTCACAACTTATTTCAGGCATCAGCATGGTACATTTTTGCAAGTAAAATGTTCGAAGTGCAAACAAGTTTACCAAGATGGTAACGTTTTCTGAAAAAATTTGAAGCGCACTAGCGGCTAAAACGTAGAACGAATGAAAAATACGACCATAGTATCTGTTGTACGTCCTTAAATTCTCCCGTTACTTATATAATATAGCTATGTTTATCTATGGTTGCCTATAGAAGACATTTATCACAATTTAATGTGACTTTCTTTAAGAAACAAAAAAAGGTAAGTAAACGTATGGCCATTACTTGAAGCTAAACAAGGACTTTTAGCGAAGTAGAGCTTTTGCAAAGCCTGTCAAGACCGTATAGAACTACGTGACTTTAGCCGGTGTAGCACTAGTTACTCTTTTCGGGTTTTGCTTACTAGGCAGTAATAAACTTAAAACTAACTACTAAATTTTCAAAGGAGCGAAAGATGGAAAAAATGTCTCCTCAGCATTTGTCACGCTCCTGAGAGTTTCCTATACAAGTAAGCGTTCTTGGGGGGGGGGGGGGGAAGTGAAGCTTGGCACAGTTCGTATCTTCGCTCCGAACGGTAGATAGTTCTCAGAACTGCTTAGCGAGTACAACTTCACCTTCAATCACCCCACCTACCCAAACTATATCAGCCGTGGACGGCACGTCATCAACAACGTTATAACAATTGATCTTAATATGCGTCGCACTAATTCGTTATCCGGACGCAACATGCTTCTTAGCTTCAAGCGTAGCGACAAATAGTCGCTGGAATGGAAATTAACTTTCTTCTATTGCCTACCTCACATTTCAAAGCTGTGGCAGCTGAACGAGCTAGAAGACGCAATCGTTAAACACATGCAACAATTTTTTTTTTGCTATAGCCGTTTGTATTTCGCTGAAGTTCAATTATGCTTCAGCATTAAGAGTTATAACTTGTACTTACTTTTAGGAAAAGCGTGTTTAACGTAATTGCTTGTTCACACTATCGAGAACACCTTACATTTGCTGAGAGTGGAAGGTAATTGAGGTATAAGAGGTGAGGTATGAGACGTACCTAGTACGATCCCTACCATAACTTTGTAAAGTTTTTAGTTGCATTTCGAATTACGACTTGACAGCCTGCAGGTTAATTTTTGTTTAAAATAAACTTGTTTTTAGGTGTATTGTGAGGCTCGATCATTTGGAGATGTTGAACGCGAACAAATTGATTTCATAGAAACAGGCAGGGCAACATGGTCGGTTTGAGTTCCCTTTGATTCACGAGCTGCTTCCTTGTAGATGACGATATATAAGCAACGAAACAGGACAGTGCCGATATGCCTGAACGATATAATGCCCTTTCACTTATCTTAATTGTCAATAGTTTTAGCTCAATTTGCGACTCCCAAAGGCATACATATGCTGGGATGCGTTTTTAACAATACTACTATGCATTCTTTTGTCTAGACATTTGGAACAAGCCTTTGTTTGAAAGTATACGTATGCTTGGTTTTCATTCACCTATCGTATTTATGTGTACATCTAACAATGGCAAGCTCGGTAAAAGCTCTTAGTTATATTTAAGTGGTTCTTACAAAAGTTAAGCAAGTTTGAACTTGTTCGAAATGTAGGCTACGGGCTTACTTGGAAATCAACAGCCACTGCTGCAAGAGTAGAACCGATTCTTGTATATATTGATTAAGCTAAGTTAGTGGCTTTTCGTTTAGAAGCGATCGATGCAAGAAACGCATCAGCCATTGTTAGGGTTTTTTCGAGTGTTATTTTCTAACGAGCGACCGGCTTTCAATAACGCGCTAAAGACCATGTCTGTTAGAAACCAGACAGTCTGAACTAAGTCTTTGCGAAATGCTCGTTCTCTTCCCATATATATACATATATGTTATTAACCATCCCGATAATGGCTTTTCTACGCCTTCGGAGGCTTTTGTTCAGCGCATGAAATTTTGACTGTCCAAGTGAGTTCTACTATAATATATAACTAAAATGATCATAATGAAAGCATAGCTGGACGGGATTACAGCTCACAAAAAAAAACTATAAAAAGCAACAGAATCAAGTCACTGGGGCAATATGGTCGATGTGTTTACATTCAGACAGTAGAGTATGGTGTACAGTGTAGCGGCGAGAAGATTCTGCGAGAAGAAGATTGTGCTACGGTGACATCGGTAACCATAACCTAATGCAACTAGGTAACAGATCAACGGCAATAACGTATTCGGAAACGTTTCGAATTAGATACGGAAAAGCAACAGGCGTCCTGTTGAATAGTGCCCCGTATACGTGTTTGCTAAAGAGGAATTCAGCAACACTGGGTTTAGTTACTTGGATTGTACTGAACAAATGCTGTCCCCGGCTATCGGTGGCTGATAATCGAATTTTGGTTTAAACCGAAGACTCTCGTGACTGAATTCACAACAAGTCATATATTGTTCGTAGTAACAGGTTCCAGTGAGCCTAATCCAACAATACACAGAGCCTTCAGAGGTAGGTACCCACTAGTCGTCCATCGTAAAAACTAACGCGGCTTAAATATAGGCAGCAATATCAACTTATTCTATTACAATCATCAGAATATATTAGTGAAATAAGATGACTCGAAGCAAATAGTTAGCTGCTGCCTGAAGACAGAACAGGACAAGCCGGTTTACTACTGCCAGTGGATACCGTTATACGGCCATCGCAATGTACTTTCGTGACATTCCTTGCCATGGTAAAGAGGACACCCACCGCTTATTTCATAGGATGGCTTAAAAATCGCATACGCATTTTTATCGGGCCACTGCTCGTTTACCACTCATCAACCGATTCCGTGTCGTCGGAATGAGCCGGTGTGAAGGCCGTGACACCATAGGACAATAAGTATATCAGCGGCTAGCACAAATTTTAAAACAGATCTAAAGGTAATACTTAAATAAAAGTAACGACACATAGATAACCGTATTATAGACGACTACGCCTTATATCAAAACAAAACTATAGTTGCAAAGAACGTAGCGTTCTTTGCAACTATAGTTTTGCGTAACAATTGTTTATGCTAGAATTGTAAAAAACGCCGCTAAAAGTAAAGATCTCGATTTGAGTCGGATTTAAAAGTCAATTTCAATAAAGCTTCACTCAAGTATTAAATTTACGTGCAGTGTTATTTCTAATCGTCCTCTCACTCATATCTTTACAATTTACTAACAATATTCTTCGCCGATGCCTTAACTGTAATATTATCTAGCATGAAATTTGAACACAAGACCGACTCTGTGTCCCTGTGATTAACCCCTCTCAATTATCGTAACGGTATATTACCTCCGCCCCCTTCTGCATATCGTCATGCATAATTATAGTAATTACTGCAATTATGCCCGTTCAAAATTTTTACTTAATTTAACGGTCATATCAGGATTGGGTGTCATCTTCTATGACATCGAGTTGCTTAACATGTAATATTTTCTATGGTAATATGTTATACTTAGTCTTATTTTTTCCCTGGACACCAGCTAAAATAGGCTTACTTTCGCTTATATAACACAGCTAGTTCTAGCGAAGTAACCTTGACTGATCTCTGTTGAGCCACACTCAGACTCGAGTTTTTCTCAAGATTATTTTATTCCGAACTTGCGCAAATCGGGAGACACCAGTTCTTGTTCCTACAGTGTACGGGGTTATCTATTCGTCAACGTCTAATCAGCAGCCATCGACTTGCATGAAAAAGTACGGTCATAGCTATGCCCCTCCGTGTTATTCTAATAACTGGCTTCAAGAAGATAGCGTTAAGTGGAAGTAATAATTTATATATTAATTCTCTTTCATGTTTCGCAAAGTAGCTGTTCTCATAATTTGTCGGAACAAAGCCTGGGCGTGTATACGGTGTGCCAACAAAGGCGGAAAACTTGAATGTCGCTTTTGTTGTATAGCTACATGTCTGCGCTTCAACAGTCAAGCCATTATAACAGCTATATAGGTAGTAGAATGTCCGCTATTGTTAGAAATGAATTGCTCTATAAGCTGTTTTCATTACTAACTGCTATTTTGAAACATATCAGCGATTCGACTGCCACGATCCGCAAGTCACGCTTCATTTTCGGCAAACAAAACGTCGCAAACGCATCAAGTATGAATAGGCGAGGCGAAAAATTCGAGGGGCCTGCAGTGATCACGGAGACGAAAACAATTGCGTTCATCTTCTGTCTCTCAAGAGGAAACGTCTCCGCTGTTTGCGACAGTGTCGGGTGTGCTCAAAATGTAGCATGTCTAAAGCCCAATATAGCGCATTCTCAAGACGAGGCACGATTTGCACCTTCAAGCCTTTGAAATACAGTTCACTGAGTAGGTTAGATCAGGCCACACACAGTGAAAAGGTTCGCTCAGTTGGGCAACGGAATAACAGGTGAACGGCGAGTTCCGACAAAATCATCTTCGAGAGGTGAGGTCCATTGTTACCTTGATAGCTCCGTAAACAAGCCACACTTGGGATGATGAAAACCCACATATAAACATAAAATTATAGCTTTTTTTTTGGGGGGATATCGTTTGATACGCCCGAGCTTTCACTGGGTCATTTTTACCAAAGATGCTGTTGGCAATACGAGTGCTGAGTGACGTTAAGACATGATCGCTCCGCCTCAAGTAGGTGAATAGTTGTTGAGCATCTGGGGCTTCAATAGAACAGTTCCGTTTACCCCACGGCGGCACGCCAAACGTTGCCTGTATAGTACGAACTATTTACTGTCGCATAATTTTTCATCTGCGCAACTGGAATTGACCACCGGGATCGTGGGATTTAATGCCTTTCAACTTCTTTCATTGTTGTTTTTGAAACAAAGTTCATGTCCTTGGACCTACAAGCACTTAAAGCGTAAAGAAGAAAGCTGTTTACCGTATTACTATTCATTATGTATGTCAAACTGCAATATAAAATTCGTGCAAATCGCAAATGTGTTAGCAAGGCCAACGAACGCATCTGCCAGTTGCATCACACGTTAACCCCGCATGCATACTTTATGATGGAAAGAGCATTTCGGTATTAGGTCGAGCAAACTGTGTCTCAGATTTACATTTTTCGTTTTTGTCTGCACACATAAATACCATGATTACTTTTTTTGAGCCGATAATTCTTGTTTGTTGTTGTGTCGCATAGTCGATGTTTATCATTGATCCTCTCTTCGACTAATTCAATATGCGCCCGACATGTGTGTGTGTGCTAGCATTCCGAGCAGGACAATTTCGTGCGTGCCAGCTGGATGTCCTGGCCATGACCGGCATACACACGGGCTGATCGACTAGCAGAAGCGAACGCGGTTATGGTGAGTCGCTCATCAAGTTATTTATCATTCTTGTCGCCTTCGTATTTCCGCTGATTTAACTCGTGCAGCTAACAATTCCTTTGCGCTAATGTAATTCTCCGCGCAGCCAGTCAAAGGGAGCCGAACTGTTTTGTTATTCAGCGCTAATTTGCATATAGAAGGATCGTATTGAATCCTATTCCACACCGACCTTACTAGATACTTTTTTTTCTTCTAGGAATAAGTTTACAGTAAAAATCATATCAGGCGAAATGGCGAAGTCTAGGACGATTCGAATCTCGGCGTTTGCAGGTGAAGCCCTTGTCCAAAAGGTAAATTGCATGAGAAATTTATGGGTGCTACTGGCATGGTCATAAATCTAACCGCGGCTAAGTTTAGCAAGAAAATGTTGAAACATTACATAACGATGGCTTCTTCATATAGGGAGCAGTTAAAGGTCGTCTCGGAACAATATGGGACTTACGTTAAAGTGAAGTCCTCAAATCTTTACCGAATCCGGCCGCTGCCGTTATCGAAATACACGTAATGATAACAATTATATTAACTCTGTTATGAGAAAAGAAAGTCATGTTATTTTACATGTTGATTAAAAAAGGCAAAGCTTAAAATTGATCCTACGCAAGGGCCCTGAGGAACGCTGACTAGGTTCAAATCTATCGAAATGTATTTTATAATATACATTCAGTCCATGAAGTTAAAGCTCGATGAACGAGAATGCCCCATGACGCTACTGGAGTCAGCTGGCTTCAGTTATGAGGCTAGGAACTTAGTTAATACTGTCGTCTAAAATCGTACGGAAATATTTTTCATAAGGCAGCTATAGTGCGTATTCTGACACCTAGAAATTTAAGAGGTTTCCAATGTGAACGAAGCCTTCACATTATCTTATGGGACTCCTTTGTGAAACATGCCTGCTGGTCTTGTGGCTGATCACAAAATATAAAAAATAGGATGAATACCTAATTGCTCGAAAGATGTACCAGGGATTTAAAAATAAGTAGAAGACGTATATTCGCGAATATTTGGTTTACTACATTTTTTAAGGACGGACATAACAAAAGACCGCTTGAAAAACTTGAGCATCAGGCCATTTTCAGATCATTGACAAAAAACAGATTGCAAAAAGCAAGGCTATCTGTCTAAATGACGTGCGAGAACTTAAAATATACCAGAGATATTCAGAAATATTTTAATTCTTTAATTTTCTCTTTGACTTCATTTACATCTATGGCAGAAGTTAACAAGTTAATAGGCAGAATGAAACGAAGTGAGTGACAGTTTCTCATTAGCTGCCAAAATGGATCAGGATAGATTCTTGAAATACTTCGCTTTTTTTTGTAGTTGACAACAGTCTGATCTCTGTTCCGATCGAATCCGCCCGGCATTTAGTTACTCGATCACAACTCGACGAATCAGTGGTTGTTCTACTCTGTTAAATTCAACACTTGGCAAGAAGTTGTTATCAGGAATAATTATCTATTGCTTACATTTTAATCTAAACTAAATCGTTAGAACAGGTCCATTTGATTTCATTTACTTTCGCTGTCCTCGTAGTTGTTTTGCCATTTTATCAATTACCTAGTTGAAACGATGTTCGACAACGTACCGAAATATGACGCAGATGCTAGAAGCGATCACCAATTCTCGGTCAGAAGAATAAAGCATAATTAAATGTCAAGCAAAACCTACGATTGTAGGTCAAAGTTAATACGATATAATTACGGCTTCATTTATTTCACTGCCATTGTCGATCATGAGTATCTGACGACTGTACCTATATAAGGCCACGGCTAGGAAACGCAATGGGTAACTCGTAAGCGATAAACCGTCTGGATGATTATTAATGATACCAACAAGGTCATAGCATTACTAACACAATAGAGTATACTTAAACATCTGTGCATATAGATATTTTGCCTCTGTTAGAAAGTTGACGCACGCGAGTCAAACAAAAATCAGGACAAAATTGTGAAATACGGTCGCATTGACTGAACGAAAAGCCCTCCGCAGAGTTGGTCTAGTTAAATTGGTATTGGAGTTTACTAGGCATGTATTGCGCAGTGATCTCGATGAGTTCAGCTAGCGGATGCTTTGTAATGCAGATCTTGAGGTCTTTCTTTAAGTGGTACTTGAGTTCCACATCAGCTTTAACAGTTAGGCCACGAAACGGCTGTCCAGCGAATAGAAAAAGTAAACATTTGTCTGGAAGGGCCTGGAAGTTATGGTGGGTGCAATAAAAGCACCAACTCGAAGTCCAGGAGGGCAGCTTTCGCGATGCTTGCTGTGTATGGCCTTAGGTTGCAATGGAGCAGGATGGCCTAACCTTGGTTGTCGAGCCTTATCTTAAATAGCTTACTTGACTCGATACAACCGGGCCAAACAAATGTGCCGAACGTGCCTGGTTCATAGAAAGCAAATCTTAGCCTTACGTTTCCACCAAACGTAAGGTATAATGTTTTTTGGTTGAAATCCCGATTATAACCTATTTTAGAGTCAGGTTTAAGAGAGTCTATAAGGTCCTCAAGCTCCAAGCTCTGTGTAAATTCAAAAAAGTTACGGTTATTAGGACAGTCTTGTTGCTGTACCGCATCTTTTAGGCCAATCCTTGACTCGTCATGCGTCTTCCTCTAATACTTTAAATGGCCGTCATCAAATTGACACGGTCAGCTAGAGAGAGAGGGACATCCCCTCTCCCAGGGTACCGCTTTCAAATGTTTCCAGTTATTTTTGAGCACTCCTTTCAGCAATAGTGCCGTGTCCGTACGCAGGGCAAATGTATTAGTGTCAAAAATGCATTTTTCCTGCCTGGAACATACATTTTTGGGAACTTACTTTAAGTTGAAATTGCATTTGTACCATAGCAGCAAGGTGCCTAAGCAAAGAATATTTTTCATGTTTGCTTTCGGTACTTAAGCCGTTAGCTACTGATTTAGATATGATAGATCAGAAGTAAACAGCACGTAAGGGGAAATGGGAAAGAAGAAGTTTTTGAAAATAACCGCGGAAGCTTATTATCCAATTTAATAGGTCATCTATACAATGCCATACTGCTACGAAAAACGTATACAGAGTGCGGTGACACCGGCGCATGAGCGTTCGGGGGCTCAGTTGCCAATTTATGTTTGTTATCTTTCATCACACTCATTTGAGAAAATACTTGAAAAAAAGTGAACAGTACTTTGTGACGCCTAATTATAAGCGAATGATACCACTGGAATTGTTGTTAAAAACAATTCATTCTAGTATCACTCTTTTTCAACATTTAGACAGGTCTTACGAGAACAATGCTATGGCTGACATAGCATTGTTCTCGTAAGACCGGTTCATTTTTAAGAGGCCGCTAGACAGATACGAAGGGTCGAAAATAACGTTACAGATTTTTAGCTTAAAATTAGACGCAGACATCAGACATTATTAATCGATCGGGTTCGATCAAAATGATCCGTTTGACCATAGCGGTCTGGCATATCGCATTGTTGCTTACTTATATTGTTGGTACTAAGTAATGAAGGCTTCAGTCTCCATTATGTGAACGTTTTAAAACTTTGCAAGTAAAAGCCGAGTTAGGACATCTTTTTAAAGAAAAGAACGACTGACTCAATACAAAAGAAGCTTCACACCTCGTATTTTTGGTTGCTTCTGCACTTGTCTCTGCACTCGTTTAATCTGAAACCAATTCGGACGAGAACTGTGAATGTTTATGAAAAAAAAAGATCAGATTTGTGTGCCGTATGGCATGTTTACTTCGAGCGGAAAAATTATAATCTGGATAATAATAATAATAATAATAATAATAATTGGATAATCTGAAAAAGAAAAACTAAAAATCCACGCTCAAAAAATAATTCTAATTAATCAGCATTTAACGGACCAAAATGGTTTTTAAAATGACGGGTTCACTTCAAACAGTGAAGTACGCTATGGAGAAAATAATAAGCGGTATCTAAATAGTACGTCATCAAGTCAACGCTTCCTTTAAGGAACCTCCTTTTTGCCTACCGGTCCATCTTCAGGAAGTGTATTAACAGATAATCTCAGGCTTAATTGCGTTAAATTGAAGGACATTTAGAAGTTACTAGATGAGTCTGCGAAGCTCTGCGTAGGCATGTTTTCCTCTTAGACACAAAGGATCAATCACATTTACAACAGGAATAATATCGAATAATTCTGGTTTTAGCGTGAGATCGTTCCCTTTGACATGGTTAAAATTTTGATTCTCTGATCGTTTGGATTGCCGGATTAGCAGTAAAGGTGGACCATTTGGCTCATTTTTGGTTCTTTCCTTTGACGTTTGTATATTAAGTGAGATTATTTTTTTGCAGGGCAATATTGTCGCCTCCTCATCTCCTGTCCTCCTGATTCTAGGCGTTTCGATGTGAATTAATACGATTCTCTGTTTGTAAATTTACAAGTAGATAAGTTCCTATTGTTCATCAAGGTCTTATCGCAAGGCGCTACGAATAAGAATATTTCTAGTTTTGTTCATTTGCTTAAAAAGGATTTTGACATTTCGAGAGTTGGGCTCGCAACTGAGAACATGATCGCCATTAAACACCGGTCCCTTGAGGGACATCTTCTATTGCCTGTCATTGTACTTAGTCAATCGTTATAGCGCAGCGTGATTGTACTGGAAATCACTGTCGCTCTAGTGAGACTTTATTTTTTCTTGAAGGGCTTTTGAATTGAAAGGAGTGAGGACTTTTGAATATACTGCTGATAATAATGAACGATCATTTTGGTGCCGTTGCAGCGTTCGTAGTTTTTGTTTCTCCTTAAGATGGTCGACGAACCATTCCTGAATCGTAAATTGTGAGTGGACGTAGACAGACTCTAATACTGTTAAGGTACTTTGTGTGGCGTTGATATCTACTGTCGTTTGACTAAACGAAAAGTACACTTTGATATTTCTAGAAAATTACGCAGTATCTCAACTATGCCGAACGATCTCCTTAACAGGAACGAATGTGCGTTTCTTGGCGATGATATATCCATAAGAACCTCGAACAATGCTCGTGGATAGGTGCGGTGCATGGTACAATAGGGTATCATTTTGTCGCAAGGTGACGTGATCTCATTACTGGCGTTTTACAATGGCCTGTCTTCATTACGTTTAACAGAAACTGGGAGCGTCCGGCGTCAGTGTTGTCCAGCATTAATAGCTAAATTGCTTATACAGCGTTTTTACATATACAATTTACTTACCTCTTTCAAGTTGACGGTACGAAATTTTGGACGAGTCAGAATTTGTAAACGGCGATCACTGCCATTTAGAAGCAGATTTGAAGACGTTGGGATTGTATAATAGAAAACTTTGGTATAATTAAGGGACGATTATGAATTATTTCAGAGCAGTGACCTTCCTCAACGGCACCAAATTATCTGAAATAGAAAATTGGATTGCTCGGTATTATTTCGAAAAGCCTTTGCTGATGGTACGTTTTTTGGGTGCAACTCTTCCACTTGTTTGAGTATAGTTACATGATAGAACTTTGCTGTTTTACCTTTAAAAATGTGTACTTCTACTTCCTCCACTGATTGACATTTGCTAAGCTGCTTTCATTTTACTTTGTTTTACCTTGCCAAAAATATTCAACATAGGCACAGTATTCATCTTTGCTACAGCTTCAATTAGGGACTGCTCATTTGTCATTTTAACAATATTCCTTCTTTTAATCCTCAAGTAATTTCCAATAGTGGCTGGATGCGATATTGCTGAATATATGATCATTATTATTATTATATTGCAATATCGGTATAAGTTTTCCGTTTTTTTTTTTTAAATAAAAAAGACGCTTTCGTTTGGTACTACATAGCGTAGAAGATGAAACTGAACTGCATATATATGCGAGTGCATAATCTCGAGGTAGATAAGTTATCGGCTGCTAACATGTTCCCTACTAGGTTACTAGCTCTATTTGTTACACGGGATTCTCTCATACGGAAAATTTTACTATAGACAAAACACTGAATTACTGTTTTTCTAATCTGTTGATGCGATTACGGTGTGTTATGTTGGCAACTATAGAAACTAACTCGTAATGCTTTGATAGTTTCTGCGTTGACCTCTTCCGCTACGTCAAGATGGCACGTCGTCTATTAATTCGGATCATGTACGCATGCACGTTGATACATCAGAGTCGCTGTAATATGACAGTACGAACAGCTTCACTGTATAGTTCAGATTGTTCTTAGAAAAATTTCTAGGCAGTGGTTCCTGCATACATAACGTTTGTTTTCAAGCATTTCAACAGGCGACTATATTTGGGGCTTTCGGTTTTCCGCTACGTGTCTAGGTCACTCCCTATGTTGCTTAGCTCGAATTTTTCGGTATTCGGATAAGGCTGTAGCTTGCATGGATACGACCATGGTCGTGTCCACGTTCGAAAAACAAAATGAAAAGAAAAGCTTGTTATTGTAACTGTGGTCCACATGCGGCGTTCCTGATAAATTCGTTCGTGTCTACCTCAAGCTCGATATGCCTGAACCAATAGCATACTCTCTCCTTATTAGGTGAATATGAATATTTATTTAACTACACAGTTTCTTTTCTATCGTGAGACAAGTTCCATCTGAAGATTAAGCAATTAAGCCTCATGATTAATAATTAAAAAAAAAAAAAAAAAAAAAAAGCAACAATAGTGATCCTCAAGAGTTG